>NW_022437007.1:8172013-8329994 GCF_009761245.1 Sapajus apella | reverse complement strand
TTTTTTTTGAGACGGAGTTTCGCTCTTGTTACCCAGGCTGGAGTGCAATGGCGCGATCTCGGCTCACCGCAACCTCCGCCTCCTGGGTTCAGGCAATTCTCCTGCCTCAGCCTCCTGAGTAGCTGGGATTACAGGCACGCGCCACCATGCCCAGCTAATGTTTTGTATTTTTAGTAGAGACGGGGTTTCACCATGTTGACCAGGATGGTCTCGATCTCTTGACCTCGTGATCCACCCGCCTCGGCCTCCCAAAGTGCTGGGATTACAGGCGTGAGCCACCGCGCCCGGCCAAATCTTCCTTGATCATTTACTATAATCAAAGAATAAGACTAGGCATGGTGAAAAACTAAAGATGAGTGAGACAGTCGCTAATATAAATTAAGGGCATGGAAATTACCAGGCCTAATTCTAAGTGTTTTGTAAATATCAACCCACTAAATCCTCACAGTAAAGTATGATGGTTGGAGACTCACCTTACAGATGAGGAATTTAGACACAAGGGCCCAGCAGTTTGCTCAAAGTCACACGACAAACAAATGTTATGTTCTAACATGGGATGTCTAGCTTTGGAGTTTGTGTTCTCAAGCATTATATTGTAATGTGACTTTTGTTTTCCTTACTTCTCAATTCAATAGAAACAAAGAAAAATAGACAATAATTTTGAAATGTAATAGTTTTCTAATAGAGTATCTTTAAAGCCCTACGGATGCACCAAAGATGCTTGGACCGGTAGGACACCAGCATTTCAAGGAAGATATAACATCTAAGTTTATAAGTATATAAAGTTCCTGACTTGCTTTTCTGAAAATTGTTATTTGAGACTTAGAAAAATCATTAAGAAAATATATTTATGTGGCTAAAATGTTTTCCCACAAAGAGATCCAGTGATTGATACAAAAAGTAAGACATAAGACTTTAATATTAATGTCTTATTAATATATTATCATGCTACAGTATCTTTTGGTTTTCCTCAATCATATCCCATCTTCTCCAGAAGCATCAGGTAACAAACGTATATCAGGAAACCACCTTTCTTGAGGAGTCAACTTTAAATTTTACAAAGCCTTTAAATAATAACAACAAAAATCTGCCCTTCTGACTTCATTTAAAAATTACTTCATGACATTTATATTTTTCCAAGAAATGACATGAATATCTACTTAATAAATAAAACGATTTTCCATAGGCAGAAAGCCTTCAGTGAAACCCTCATCTGTTAGGTAACCTAAACATGCATGATTTCAAAACCTGTACTTCTTAAGACATGATTTTCCTGCCCTTCACCAATATTGTGTTGGCATTTGATAAAGTGGAAAAAAAAGCACTGGATTCCCAAAGGCAAGGGACCCAGTTTCCATTCTAGAGCTAGGCTTTCACTTCAATTAAGGCTTTCACTGAGGTCTTTATGTGTATGAAAAATCATTTTATTTATTAAGTAGATATTTATTCCGTATTCTTATTTAATGGACAAAATGAAAGGAAAGGCAGTCATATTGACATGACGTCAGAAGGGCAGGTTTTGACTTCGTCTAATGTAAATATTTTGTAGAAATTAAAGTTGACTCATCAAGAAGGATGGCTTCCTAATAGAAGTATTCCATATGATGCTGCTGGGGAGATGGCGGGCTATAATTGGGAGACTCCATCACTAACAAAGCGTTAAGTGTACAAGTTCTAAGGTTCCCAGGGTTCTAAAAAACAATAATTACAAACATGTCATATAATACTTTCTTTCATTCCAGAGAATAAGGAGATGAAAGGTTAAAAAAAATCCATACAACATTTAACATGTTATTTGAAGAAATATAAATAATATGACATTTAGTATAATTATGAATATGTCATCTTAGGAGTCTCTGTGGCCCCAAGCAGAAAAATAAATATCAAAGATATTCTTTCTCCAAAGTAGATAATAATGTATCTCTGAGCTTGTCTTTGAAATATTTTTCCTTCATATTTTGAAAAGTCTAAAAATTGAAAATCTTTACTATTTTTTCCTCAGAAAAAACTTTTTTTTGGTATGAGAGGCAAAAACTTCACTGACCACTCGTGTTGTATTACCAGAGAATAAGCTTTCTAAATCCTTAATATCTGGAATTTTAATTAAAGTTGCTAATTTTAAAAAATAAAAACATAAACTATTTTTAAACCTTATTTTTTTTCCTCATGAATACTACATCTTTTTTCCAAACATATATGCATTTCAGATTCACTGTTTTGGTCTAAGACATAAAATACTCAAAGGAAACCAAAAGGAAAATTATATACCTACCTCATGATATTTTTTAGTAACTTTGCTTGGGACACATTGACATTCATTGCAATTGTGGAGACAACAGGCACAGTTTCCACCACAGCGTTTAACCAGGAGACAACCTGGCCAGTAAATGGTATCGGTTCTCTTTAGTTCTTCCCTTATGGACACTGAGAAGTTACGAGGTGTGCAGCTGTATAATCTTACCTCCTCTGTTAGAAGATTCAGATCCACCACTATATGGCATAAAAGAAAGCAAAGAAAAATAGATGCTGATGCTTTGGGCCTGAATGTATTTCATTAAGCTCTCTTCATAAAGAAATCTTATGTTATTTCATGAAAAATATCTGTAACAATACCCCCTCTTATTTTAAGTAGATTTTAGAGATATGCAACTACAAATCGGACTATTCCATAGTAAACAAAGCTTCATTATGACCTAGCGGCCAGTAAAGAGACGCCATTGTGTAATATTAAGAACAGAGCCAACAAAACAGTTGAAAGCTATAAACAGGAAACTTTAGTAGAGACAAAAAGGGCCACACGTTTTAACCTTAGTAAAAGAAAAGAAAAAAAAAGACACAAAGAGAAGAATAAAATGCAAAATGATGAATACTTTCATGAAAAACAAAATTCCTAAAAGGATTTGAAGCTCTTATAATTAGTGAAGAAATATTGAAACCTGTCATTAGTACTTTCTGTAATCTCTATGGCAATAAGAATCATAAAATATAAAAAATGCATGAAGAAAATGCACACTTTAAGACAGCTGCGTAGACTAAGAATGAAAAAAACGACACGCTTTATAAGAGCAGAAGTTGTAGGAAGGGACTGCTTCAAATGTATTGAATATTTTCCCATCTTGGAAATTTAGCCTAACTAAACTCCTTCAGATCACTATCTTTCCCCTGCTAATGGGTGGAATAAATGTTTAATATATCTAATTTATAACCTGTCTCTATTCCTTTAACAAGTTGGTTAACTATGTGGTTTGTGCTTTATTCTATGAAAGAATACCTACTTTTGAGGACTAAACAAAATATTCTTTCATCAGATTGTTGCAATAAATCCTCAAAGAACCACTGTTTTTAACTACAAAATGATTCTGCCTCAGGAAAATTATATCAAAATAACATGTCATGTTCAATATGAATTTATACGTATCACATGAACAGTAGGTAATTACTATTAGAATAAACACTTCTAATATAATTTATTTTCTGCCTTATATCTCTTCCTATTTTTTTTCCCTAGAAATATTCAAATAAAGCAATGCCAATGACATTGAATACTATCAGAAAACATATGTTCCTTTAGGGTTTTTTGTTCTTCTAAATATTTTTTAAAATTTGGAAATATCTAAAATATAATAAACCTAGTTAAATACTTTTCCACTAATATGGAAAACAGACATGAATGGAAAAAAAAGAAAATATTTTCTGGTTAAAGATGGCTTCAAGTAGAAATGGTCATGAGGTAATCTAATTTTTTAAATTAAGAGCTAATTTTTATTAATTCGTAAATGACAAGGTAATTAAGAATCAAATGCTTTTTTGGATTTGCTATATATGTGATCAATTGTCTTCATTGTCCTTGATAATTTAAGTATTTTAAGAAATGTATTATAAAATTATGCATAAGTAGATTGGAAACTATAAATGTATGTAAACTGTATGACAGACTAAAGCCTGAGTCAAGTGTTAGGAAAGCACCATAGAAATTCTAATTCAATGAGTTCATTTCAACACCTTACTGAGCTAAAAAATTATTTTTCTAACTCAAGTAAAAATCATTGTTTCATTTGGCTACTGAAAAATTTCTTTTTTTATCTGAAAATGATCCTGTGAAAGCAAAGCTTTTAAATATTTAAGAGCAAATCCTTCTTTCAAATGCCCTGAATAGACCAACTTATCCCTTAAAAGTAATGAGCTCATTATGCTAAATGGTATCACATATTTTACCTGGTTTCATTTTGCTGATCTAATAGTATATGTACACATTCCTCTTTTGTTGTTAAAAGTATATATGAGCTTATTTGAATCTTTTCTCTAGCAGTTAATGCCTGGGCAAGGATGAAGAAGACTTAAAAATATGCACAAACACAAAATCTGGCTGCCAAAATGTTCAATGCTTATTTAAGAGCTATACTTCTTTAGCATGTGAGTGAAGAAGCTCTCAGCTCTCAAAGCATATTCACCTATGTCAAACAGTTTTAAATATGATAATTCATGATAATAGAAAGAGATTGTATATGTTCCCTTTAAAATGTTTACTTAACCACAATAAAAGGTTCAACAGATTTCCCAAATGAACTAAGTTGTGATACCTGCTACAATGTGAAAATTTAAACACACTTTTAACTTAGCTTCCACTCATTTATCATGTTTGACACAAAAGTCAAAAGCCCTTTTAAGTACTAGTTAAGCTTGACTTAGAAAATACAGTATTTTTTTTTTTTGTAACAGTAGCAAGGGATGAATGAAAACCCTGAACCAGAGGAAGAAAGTGAAAGGAAACAAAGCATTAATGCAGTCCACAGTTTTCTAAAAATATAATTAAGGATTTTAAATTTGGCATTTCATGTTTGAAATCTTTGCTGCCTACTGCTAAGGGTTCAAACACATAGAAGCTTCATTAAAATAAGTCCTGTGTCACATATTCTTGAAACACTGTATAGTACTTTTAGGGGGGAAAAAGGCAAAGAAAACAAGAGAAAAAGGAAAAGGAAAAAAGAAAGATATTGCCCCAAAGCATACTTTGTAAATAGCTTAACTACAATATTAAAGAAGTTTCCCTTCACAAAATATTTGTAAAGTAAAAGTTGGTGTTCAGATTTTCTTTCCTTTTCATAATTATCTCCTAAGATAAAAGATGTATTAGTTTGTTTTTCTAAAGAATGCAGATTTTGAGCACATCACCAAGCAAAATCATTATTTCTAAAAGCAAATATCATCAATATTTTGTTTTACTACAAAAAAGATTATTTTTTCTTTGTTAGTTCTTCATTCTTTTAAGATATTCAGTCCAAAGATAGTCTATTACTGTAATGTAATCTGAGGGTGGTCTTTCTAAGATGAATGTGGTAACACTGTGATATGTTTATTCTGTGGAAAATCTATTTCAATGTCTAATTAGATGCTTTTAAAAGTTTTACTCCTTATTCCTTTGTAGAGATACTCTCAGGAAGGGAGTTGGTTTTGTCTACATAGATGTTATCCCACGCCTGCATTTTAGTTTATGTAAAGTTCCAAAAATATACACTGCTTTTCTCACACTTACTGTATGCTTAAAAAGTTAATAGTTTTGGCAAACTGCAAAGGGCTTCAATTTTGAAAGTGTTAAATGAATATTTGAAAGACCTGGTTCAGCTTCCGATGCTTTTGAATGCAAGCTAGCCTCTGGCCAAATCTTTCAGACACAAAGGCTTGGCTAGAAGGGAGGTTTTTAGGCTCAAATCCAGAAATCAGCTGTCAAAAAACTAGATCTCAGTTTAGAACCTGATTCACTGCCCCTGCTTCTTACAGATCAACATGATAATCAACTTCAAATTTGCTAACAAGGGCTCTATTCATGGATGTTTCAGCTAGTCTTGCAGATCTTCATCTTCCTGTTCCTAAGTGGGAGGGAAGGGAAATGTTGTTTGTAAGTTATTCATCAAGTTATTCATCAAGATCAAATCTTATAAATATGCAACAGCTTTCGGCATCTGGATAGGATTTGGCTGCCCGTGCACTTGAACGCCAATTTCAAATATTGCCAAAAGGAAACCACGTCTGTTGGCATAATGAAATACCAGGGCTGGGCAAGTCTGAACATGACCTGCTGAGATTAAAGCTCGGGATCCAAAAGCGCTGCCACTCTTACAGCGGGAAAGGGCAGGAATTGGGTTTCCTTCTGACAAGATTTAGAAGAGCAAATCTGCTGCAATCTGCCCTTGTGAATGGCTCAAATTAACTGAACATTGTTCCTTTCATATAAATTCTCTAGGCTGTCATTACTTTCTCTAAAGTGGCAGATTTCAATGCTTCTGACAGATTAAAATGGATTTTTTGAGTGCACTGTAAACAAAGTTATTTCTATACATTTTCATTTGTGTCTGATATGTATACTTTTGAATTCTAATGTTACTAAAAAAATTAGGTAAACTTAGGGAAAACTCAGTTAACATTATTCCCGGTTTCTTGGCCATTTAGAATGGGGTTTAATTAACAGCACTTTCACTTCACTCATAGAGAAAGATACACCCATATGGGCAAAAGTGATTATTTCAACAGCAAATTTAAAAAAATTATTACGGTGTGGGTTCTTTTAGGTTCTTGTTTTCTTGCTGTGGATGCTACCTTGAAAACTACGAATTCTACTTTATGTTGGGTCAATGTCATTTTTCATATTTTTATAGGTGTCTAGGCTTAGATAATGCAAAGTGATATAATACTGACCCATGGGAGACACTGTAGACAAACACTTTTGTAGAACATCCCCTTTTTCTACCCCTAACCTGGTTTTGCAGCTATGATAATTTCTCTTGAATCTCGAAATCAACATATTCCAAGTATTAGGTGTGAGTAAGCAATGATTTTTGTAATCAATGAAAGCCTTCATCAAAATGATATTTTTGAAGATGAAATATAACTGGAATTTTCAGAAGTATCCCTTTCAATTTTCCACACTCACTGGCTTATAACTAAGTTCTTCCTTTTGTATATATTATTATTCAATATATAAATATGCTCAAATGTTAAGAAAATTTATTGAATATATTACTGATGAATTTTAAACTCTACCCTTCAGAAGCTGTGGTAAAGGAATTTGAAACATTAGCTGCTAAGAAAATTAAATGAGGTTCTAATCTGAAGAGGGAGCTTACCTCTGGATTTTCTTCCAAAAACAAAAGCCTTGCCAAGAATTTGCCAAGTTGGCCTATATAGCTCTTCTATGTCCAACTGCCATCTATCTGGTTCAAGATATCGAATAAGGTCTTCCAAGGTAGTAAAGGCAGTTATAGCATTATTAAGCAGGTCCAGTGGCAAAACTGAAGGGGGTAACACTGAAGGACTCACAGCCTCTGTGAATTGCTGAAAGTAAAATGAATTCTATGTTAACTGTTTTAAAAACGACAATGTATTCTCTCTGGACATATGCAAGAAGTTATGAAGACTAAGGCTGGAAATATGTGTGAAAGGAAATTATATTCAACCCAATTAGAAGTAACTACTCTGCAAAGACTTCACGAAGGTGAACTCTGAAAGATTTCCTGTAGAAATCAATGAAAAAGACATTAATTTTCATGATCACAAACCGTGATGGATGTGGATATCTTTTGGTCATATATAAAAATTAAAAATATCATAATGGTTCAATTATAGACTTACAAAGAAAACTATAATACTGTTTACAAAATTTTCCTTTTCTTTTCCACTTTTCATTTTCCTTAATCTGAAAAATTACCTGGTAGTTATGCAAATTTGTGTCACATAAATTAAAAGTTGAGTAAGAAATAATTAAGCCAAATTTTAATCTAGAAAAAAATACAGGCAGAAATTGTTTGACATTAAAGAACTTTTTACTCAAGATAGAAAATGCCTTAACCATAAATAAGCAGCTTAATAAATTGCCTGCAATATATTTTTAATATAAAATGCCTAATATACAAAATTAAGAGATCAGAGAAACACTGGGAGAATACCCTCACAAACTATGTGACTGTCACAAGATTAGCATCCAGAATATACAAAACTAAAGACAAATGCAATAGAAAAAATAGGCATATTCTAGACAAGACGCTTGAATGGTCAATAAGCATGAAAATATGCTAAACTTCATTTGTTATCAGAGAAATGCAAAGACAGATATTATTTCACATACGAAAAAGGTATACTATTTCACAGAGATGAGACTGGCAAGAATTTAAAAAAGGTTTACTGAGGATGGGATTAAATTGGAATTCCTCTGCTCTGCCTACAGAAGTTAGTGTACGGTAGGCACTACACTTCAGCTGATGTAACTGGTAAGTACTGACTATTCATTCACTTATGCACATGGAAATATGTTCAATAATTAGAAAGACTGGAAGCAATCAAAATGCTCATATACTTATAGGGAAGCACTAACACATCAGCTCTTCCTTTTCATTCTCTTTACTTCAATCCTGGGCTAGATACTAAAAACATGTACTATATATAGCCGTTTCTAACCTTATCTCCTTCCCTTTAATCATTTCTCTCTCCTTTTGTTCTATGCTGCATAATCCTGGGTTAATCTACTAAAGAAGATATCACTGATCCTATGATGAGCTGGGACAAATGCCTATGATTTCTCATCTGGAGGATAAAATCCAAATTCCTTACACAGCATTCAGAGCCCTCACAAAGTGACCTCTGCTCACCTTCCCATTTAATCTGCTACTTATCAGACATGCACATTTTGTTCCAATCAATCTAGTCCCTTCACTGACTACTGCACATATAATATTCATCTCAGACTCTGTACCTGAACTTATGCTAAATCTGCCCCCATCCCACATGCAAAAACTCCCCCCATGTTGATCCACATCATAAATCTTCACCATTACAATGACCTTTTCAAGAACCCAATTCATCCATGAAACCTTGCACAATGGAATCATCAGTGTCCCAATATATCTCCTTTGGGTCAACTGGAAAGAGACTCCCTCTGTGGACTGCTCTGTGAGCACTTGGCGTGAAGAGCAGAAGCTGCCCAGTAAACTAGGAAAAGGAGCACCTTTCTCTGGACAGGCACAACTCTTAGTAGGGCTCATAGATTTGTGGGTGCCCCGCTTCCCACAGGGGGGTATTCTTACAGAGAATAATTGGCAGAAATGAATGTGGTAGCCTTGGGCCAACAGTGATTTCATCCTTTTTTTTTTTTTTTTTTTTTAAAGAAAAGTTTATTGCGTAACTACACTGTTCCAGGGCCTATGTGTGCATTGTGAGAAGAGCACAGTCGAATGACAATGTCTGGCCTCTTTCCTTGCCTGGATTACTCACGTGTACTTTCCAAGTCTCCACTCAGCTGTTACTCCTTTCATCTTTTTGTTTTTTAAATACATTTTATTTTATATATTTGAAGTTTATGACAGAATGTTACAGGATTCGCTAAGATACATGGATATGCATAAGTACATGTATGTAGTACAATGGTTACTATTAAAGACTTAATTTCAATAATGTTAGGGATCTGGCTAAAATATTAGGACTAAGATATTTTCTAATTATTTTATGATGTTTTTGCTCTACCCATTAGACTGTTCAACTCTGAGAGTAGAAACTAAATCTATTTTTTTTGTTACTCAGTGTTTTCTATAATTGTCCAATGACACAAAATTGCTTTGATAGAACTATGACTGAAAACTCTATTATAGATATAAACATTGATCTAAAAAATGATTTTAATTTAGCTAATTTAGTTACTATTGATTAAATTTATAGTGTAAAATGGTTAATGCAAAGTTTTATATATTTCTAAAATATAAACCTATATATGTATCTAAATATTTTGTAAAGTAAAAATTAAGGGGTCAGTAATCATTAAAGAATAGTATTATGACGAATGGAAAGTTTCAAAATCTGTAGAGAGAAAATAAGTGGTTGCTAGCAAGTTCATACAAACAGTAAACATTATTTGTTAAATTTTCAGGGGGCAGATGTATATTTTAAGCATGAAATATAATTGTTATGTAGGCTATTTTCAATTAGACTATAATCCAAGAATGAGTTGACTTATTTTGCTTCCAGTCTGTCGGAGACTCTCTGAATATAGCATTCCTTTTGAAGCAATATAAAGTTCTAATTGAAATCAATATTGCTGAGATAAAATTCAAAATATTAATACAAAAGAAGGCAAAACAAAATAAGCTTGTAATACTGGGCAAACAAAAGATGCACATCTTGAGTCCGGTGAAGTATCTCCAATCTTCATAGCAATCCCCTCAAATGCTAATGGTAGAGAGAAAAGCATCTTCTGTTACTGTATGTATACATCAGTTGGTGTTAGAAATCTCTAAGCTTCTAAATATTTAAATTAAAATTTGAGGCCGGGTGCTGTCGCTCACACCTGTAATCCCCGCACTTTGGGAGGCCAAGGCTGGTGGATCACCTGAGGTCAGGAGTTTGAGACCAGCCTGGCCAACAGATGGTGAAAATCCATCTCTACTAAAAACACAAAAATTAGTTGGGTGCTGTGGCAGGTGCCTGTAACCCCAGCTACTCAGGAGGCTGAGGCATGAGAATCGCTTGAACCCAGGAGGCGCAGGCTGCAGTGAGCCGAGATTGTGCCACTGCACTCCAGCCTGGGTGACAGAGTGAGGCTTTGTTTGAAAAAAAAAAAATGATAAATTTAGAAAGACAACTGTCTCCCCACCACATCCCACACCCAGTGGTCCCCACCCAAAAAACAGGAAAGAAGAATGAACATAAGTTCCAGGGATTCAAATAATCAATCCCTGGACAGAACAGAAGTGGTGGTGCTTCTATTTAAGGGCCTTCTCATGACTGTCACCCCACCCACTGTTCAAGGAACAGCAAAGTTGTTCAATTTCAAAGTTCTGCTTTTCTAAGTTGTTTAAAGGCACTCTCAGAGAGCAAGGGGGAGCCAATGAAAAAAAGAAGTTACAGGAAAAAAAAAAGTATTTGAATTTTTAAGTTTTCCTTTTCTCTAACAAAATACCACTATTCACTACAGACAATAGCATTTTCTCCCATAATTAGTATCTAGACAATGCTAACATTTTACCTTTGATATTTAAGAGCACTTATGATTGGGCTGTTAAACTAGTTAGAATATGCAAAATATGCCTTGACTTGAATTGGATTTTTACATTCTCTGTTTTGTATTTCTTTTATTCTTCATAAAAATATGACGGTGTACTTTTAAGCTATAGGCTATGGTAAGACAATTTAGTGGATGGCAATGGACACAAATGGGAACAGAGTATCTTGGTATTCTGCAATGCAGACGACGAAACCAAAACCAGAGAACAGCTTCTGTGCTATCACCCTGCAGGGCAGTAACGACAACCTTGGTGATGGTGTGGCCCTAGCCTAGACCCCTTTAGGTCTATTACTTTGTAAGGACAGATTGTCAAAGAGCAGAAAAGGCATCTGAAATCAATGTGATGGTGTCCTGGCAAAGAGTACATTTCTGCAACGTCAGCTCCATGAGCTAAGGATCCTATACAAAATGAGGTCTTTAAACTT
The DNA here is from genome assembly GCF_009761245.1 of Sapajus apella. Lineage (NCBI taxonomy): Eukaryota > Metazoa > Chordata > Mammalia > Primates > Cebidae > Sapajus > Sapajus apella. Next base: position 8,318,525 of record NW_022437007.1, on the reverse strand, counting down.
CTCTGGTGAAAGTTACTCTGAATGACAACATGATAGTGAGAGAACTATGAGCAGGAGTCAAGGCACCGGACCCTAAATCCCAGAGATACTCACATGTAAGGAAGAGAGTCTGAGTAAACTGCATGATCTATCTGTGCCTCAGTTTCCTCCACTACAATATATGTAGCTAAATTCAACCACCTGCAAGTTTCTTGCCAGCTTTTACATTTAAAAATTCCATGTAATTGTCAGATACAAGAGGGTCCAATACAGCTTCACAAAAATTATCCTGAGAGCTTCAAAGATATAATAAACCACTTAGTAAGTCAATGATGGTACTGAGCTCTGTTTCTTTTTTTTTTTCTTTGAAAGCTCCAGGTTGTTTTAGTTTATCAGTGAGTTTTGGGAAACACTGCCTTGTGGTACAACTATGGTTTATTTCTACATTTACATATATGTATTGTGTTTTGAGAGTACATGAAGTTTACCCAGCTCTTTAGGAAATCAAATATCCTAGAAAGCATGTCTGGCTTGAAAATAGCAGCAGTATGATCCTAAAAATCTGAGGGAAACAGAGCCATGCTTAGAAAATTGATATCGAAAATGTTCAAAGGAATATAGATGCATGCTGTGTTATGAGCTGAATCAGAGTCCACCCAAAATATCTATTCCACTAAAGTCCTACTCCCAGTACCTCAGAATGCCTGCATTTGGAGACAGAGTCTTTAAAAAGATCAATAAAATAAGGTAATTAGGGTGGGCCCTAATTCAATATGACTGGTGTTCTTATAGTAAGAGAAAATTTTAACACAGACATAGTAGGGAGGGAAGACCAACTGAAGACACAAGAAGAAAATGGACATCTACACATCAAGGAGAGAGGTCTCAGAAGACACCAAACTTGCTGACACCTTAATCTCAATTTCTAGCCACCAAAATTTTGAGAAAACAAGTTTTCATTGTTTAAGGCACCATTGTTTAAGTCTGTGGTATTTTGTTAAGGCGGCCCTACAACGCTAATATATGCCATCGGCTTCTCCCCTTATCTATTATAAGAGCAAACAAAGCCATGTCCATTAAATCAATCAACAAGCATTTATTTAAAAACCTGTAAGGGCTCACACAGGTGTGATGGCTCACCCTTGTAATTCCAGCACTTCCCAAGGCCAAGGTGGGTAGATTCTTGAGATTCAGAAGTTCAAGACCAGCCTGGCTAACATAGTGAAACCCCATCTCTACTAAAAATACACACAAAAAAATTAGCTGGGCATGTTGGCTATACTTGTAATCCCAGCTACTTGGGAGGCTGAGGCATGAGAATTGCTTGAACCCAGGAGGCGGAGGTTGCAATAAGCAGAGATTGGGGCACTGTACTCCAGCCTAGGCGATAAAGTGAGAGTCAGCCTCAAAACAAAAATAAAAATAAAAATAAAACAAGTAAAACTCTGTGAGGTGAGCACTATAAAAAAAACAGAAGAAAATTTTTGCCCTTGTGAAGCTTATTCTACAGAAGCCAAGCATGCTGCATCGCAGAAGAGAGTTTTTTCTTGCCAAAACAAAGCTAAAATGAGAATCTGCTATTATGAACCACATAAGTAACCAAAAAAGTATCACACCAATCCTGGTGAATGCGGATGATAAAAAATGAACTTAGTATGTAAGAATTACTGAAAAACAAATATATTTCTATTTTTATTAATGAAAAGTAACTGGCAGCCCAAGAGTTTAGACATAATAACGGCCATAGGAACGAGCTCAAGAAAGCATGTTTGGCTGCAAAAGTTAAGTCTTCTTATTGACCTCTCCAGTGTTACTCGCAAAAATCAGTGTTTCAGTGTTCTGTATTTTATGGTGACTACCTTAAATGCTTTGTGCACTTGTGAACATCTTTCCCCTTTTCGAGAAAGAAAAAAAGCTGACTTCCTGTTTGGAATAGTACGATCTGAACTGCTTACAATTTCACAATAAGTCGTTACTTACCTCTGAAAAAACCACAGCTTGTCATTTTATTAGAATTTTTGTGGCCAGTACAATTTTAAAAACACATTTACAATGAATCTTCCTTGGACAAATACACACATATAAATGTTTACCTCGGGTAGCATAGCAACTGTTGTAAAACTGTTAGGGCCTGCAGAGATTTATGTTGCCACTTTCTTAGTCAACTGCATATAGTACACTTCAAGCTGATAAGAAAGCTTTCAATTCATTCATGCCTAACAGAGGGTTAGGAATGCAGATTAGGTTTTATTGTTGGAGTTAAAAACAAAACAATATTATAAAATGATCAGGTGTTTAAGGAGAAGACAATAAATGTTCAGCTTTGCATACACATCACTTCTTAAAGGTGTCTCCAATCTCATTTATATAATGTCACACTGATGTATTGTACAGAGGTCTTACTTTTAAAGAGCCTAAGCAGCCAGCAGGGCATGCAGACACAAATGCCTGCCAGGAACAACTCACAGAAGGTTCTGTAAAGACACAAGAATGTCCTGAAACAATTCATTTAAACATGCTTCTTTGCCTTTCCCTATGTTTTTATCTGAATTCATCCAAAAATTATCTGGGTTATGTTTTTAAATAATTTTTAAGCCGGCAAAGAAAAGCAAATGCTTGCATTCCTACTCAAGAACAGATGTTTTAATATCATGTGGGTAATGCAGATTATATATTTAAGTGAGAAATCCTAGGGAAGGTGGCCAATTGTATTCAGATCAAGGCTTAATATTTAGGAGTTCTTATTAAAAGAGCATGACAACTGAACAAACCTTGACATATCTATATAACCCACCACAGCAACAGTCTGGTATAAGTGTCTGAGCTGGCATTTAAAAGCGATACTTCTTAAGACTCAAACCTGCAACTGGCCTTCAAGGGCCATGAGTTTCACGGTTTCAGAAAAACCCCGGAGAGAAGAAGTCTTCCTGAGCAGAATGGATATATGAAAAAAGAGATGGCTAATTTTGCCAAAAGTGTTGTATTAAATAAAAGTAATTTTTATGTACCAAGTAGAGCTTCTTACCAACTTGATGGATAAAACAACTGCTGTGGACTCAATTTTCCTGTCGTCACAAAACTTGAGAACCACCACCATCTAACCAGATTTACAAACTAAAACGCTGTTATTCTCAAACACTGCTACTTCTCACTTAAAGCATTAGTGATCTACAAGCTAAAGAAAAAATTTCATCCTAGTGCTAGCACCTTAGACTTGAAGGTCTCCATAGAAGTCAACTCTACTACAGAGCAGGCTCATTGTTGGCTGGTGAGTCAGAGTCAACACAGTTTTCCACTTCGTAGGTCAAACTGTGGGTTATAATAATCAATGCTGAAAACTAGAATTTCATGGGATGACTAAATCACACAGTCCTAGGAATGTTTTCCACAATGGCATCTGTGGGAAGCCAAAATTAAGGTCTGTCTTTCTTTTTTTTTACTAAAATTTAAAAAATTATTCCTCTGAATAAACAATGTGACAGGCCTTAAAAGCTAAAACAACATCTATCAGTGGCAAGCGTTTGACAACAAAGTATCACATGACTTTTTTTTTCCTAATCTTACATTGAATGCTTGTGGATTTGCTTTGTTACGATACTTAAGAAATGCCTAACAGTGATGAACTTCCAATGAAAGAAAACCTAAACTAAGAACTGTTGGAAGAAAAACACACCTTCACTGCAAAATATGAAACAATATCACCCCAAACCCAGAATCTCTGAAGACACTTTCTTACAGAAATGCATCCTACAGTACAATATTTATTCACTGTATCGCTCAACCACCATTAAGGAAAGTCGTGGAATGTCTTGTGGAAATCTAGCTCAGGATCATTGGCTGTCAATTATATGTTCAATAAGTTAAACAGTTGGATAATACACTCAACTTCATTCTAGCTTAATATGAGCCTTGAGTGGTAGACCTTATTTTGAATAAGAAACAAAGGTACTGAGTTATTTACTTTAAAATGGCTTGACAGTATAAAAAGAGTGTAAGTAGCTGAAACTGACAGGGCAACAGAAAAATCCCCCAGTGAATTGCTTTAAGGGGAAAAATGAGATAATTCAGTGGAAGCCATTAGAATGTACACAAAGGCCAGCAATGACCCCCACATGGCTGAATTCCACGGTCTGTTTTTTCAGTTTTACTAATTGACCAATCAGCAGTAAGAGGCTTTTCACACACTGTGTTCTGCAGATTTTCTTCCGGCGTGACAAGACGCTTCTCCTTGGCTCTGAGCACTGGTTCCTCCTCACCACCTTCCTTTTCCATGCTGGAGTGTCCCAAGGGTCTCTGCTTGGACCTTCTCTAATTTCTGTCTACATTGTTCCTCCTGGTGATCTTCTATAGTTTCAAAGCATTGCATATCATTTATACGCTGACTACAGAAAATTCCTGTTTCTAACCAACACATTATTACCATCTCAGTAAATGCCAGCTCTGTAATTCACAGTCATACTTTGCTCCTCTCTTTTTCTGTGCTACACTCCATAACTCACATCAAGTTATCTTGGCTTGATCTTCATACTGTGTTTAGACTCTGACCATTTACCCCACGTGCCCTGATGCCACTTTACGATTCAGACCAACATGTGAAACAGTCTTCTAACTGGTCTCCCTGTTTTTGCCTTTGCCATTGTTGTCTGAATTAAATAACAGACATTTACACATTTTACAACTAATGTTCTATAGGGTATTAGTAAAAATTCCAGTTACTTTTCTAGAAAAACATCTGCTTTTACATTTTAAACTAGAAAATGGCCTTTATTTTAAACATTCCATAGATTATTCACAGTGGAACTCAATCAAAGGGCTTTGTACAATAATGCAGTATGCCTCTTGAAACCTGCCATTCAACCCTTCCAGGTATATTTAATCTGGTCAGAAGGCACTCACTAACCCGCTACTGCTGACAATGCAAATACTGTCTTCTTTAGTGTAGGGGAGCCAACCTAACAGCCATAGAAGATGCGGCATTTGTCAAAATTACATGGTGAACACCTCATTTATGTGTGTGTATGTAAGAACAGATATTCAAAGGAGGGATGATTCCACGAACCTAGGAAAACTGGTATAAGGATTAAGTAAAATAGCATATTTTAAAAATGTAATGAAGAATTCAGCACTACACATATTTAGAGATTATCATACACATTTACTATATATTTAATTATTCAGGTTGTACCAAGTTGAGCAAAGATAAATAATTATTTTAAAAGACACAGCTCATGATTGATGTTGGCCTGTGCTGTATGGAGTGGCACGACTTCTTTAGTCAGCGTTCAATGACATCTCCGTCCAACATTCTTTCTAGACTGACGTGGCAAATGAGAGTTTGCCTAGCTCTACAAGGAAAATCCTGGAACAAACTTTTTTCTCTTCTAAGACAGATTTATATTCAGTAGCTGTTCTGGAGGGAGAAATGGGCATTACACATCAACAAATAAATCTTTATGGACATGAATACCTCTGTGCTAAAGAACTTAAAAAATAAGTATAGTAATATCCTTAGCTCACTATTCCTATATCAGTTTTCTGAATGCATATTCTTTGCCTATAAAACCTTTATATTAAATGAAACCAACAAAAAAATCCCATGCAAAATTTAGGATTTCAACGGTGAGACCCACTGTGTCATTGTTATCTTAATTACAATGTACAGTATTATATTAAAACAAACTTGTATAAAGTAGTCAACATGCTATTCTTGTTTCAACAATGGAGAAAAAATATAAGTGATAATTATTTTACGAAGTGCTTGGTCATTTCTTTTTACATTTTTAAATCACTCTGTGACACCCCTATTCTGTCATAAATCTTTAGTACTCATTCACAGATCTGAACACTTCCAAAAAATAAAAGCATCAACAGTTGTATGTTCTTTGGTCACGTTTTTTCCTGTTGGTCACCACCCTAAAATGAGACTGTGTCTCACAGCCAGAATTCTGGGCAGGTCAAAAGGATCACTCGAGGCAACAGAGAACACAGAATATTTTTGTGAAAAGTTGGTATGGTCACCTCAAACACACTTGAGAAGGCTTCTTCTATTGATATAAGCAAGATAGGGTCTGAAAACAGGGTCAGATACAAAGTGAAATCATTCAGTAGACTGTATTATGCTCCTCTCATGTGCTTACACCAAATAAAGAAGATGAATAATATATGTTTATTATTATTATCATTATTCATGTCATTCATTATCCAGCTGATACGTATGTATGTCACATATATACAAAATATGTATATTGTGAAGTTTGTATCTCTTGAAGCACAAACCTGTGTTCTTTAGGTCATAACTACAACAGAGGGAAAACCCAAGTGCTGTGAGAGTGATTAAATCACCTTGGAGAATTAAGGAGGGGATACAACGAAGAGATGAAAGTTAATCTAGAGCTTAGAGAATTCAAAAGTAATTATTACATAGATTAGAAGGGAGAAGCACTTTAGACATTTACAAGGAAACTGTGCTGGGAAAAACATGATGTTCAGTGAAGAAAAAGATGAAGACTGTGACAAAGCATTGCTATTAGGGGAAGAGCAGGTGGTGGGAGGTGAGGCTGCAGGAATGAATTGGGGTCTGATTGGGAAGCTTTTGTGCATGCCATGCTATGGAATTGGACTTAATCAGAAAGCAGTGCAAGATCCAAAAGAGATTTTAAGGAAGGTGGGATACATACAAGTTTAATTTTTCTTGCTTTCTACTTTTATTTTAGGTGAGGAGGTACCTTGGGTGGGGAGAAAGGGGTAGGAAGACTCTGGTGGGACTCATGAACAAGGCTTTGGTATTTGTACCTTTGCTCCTGATGTTACCCTTTGTTAATAACTGCCTTTATCGCCCCATCGTATGGCTAATCACTACTCACCAATAAAAGACTTGGCTTCTCCAGCAGGATTCCACTAGTGAGACCTCTCTCTATATATATACGACTACCTCTAAGTTGGTCTACCTTTGTGACCCTGTATCATTCTGTTCATCTCTCTAGCACTACATTGAAATGAAATAATTGTGCATCTCTCCTACTTGCCTTGAATTCTTTCGTGGTAGGGGCCAAATCTTAATGACTTTTAGCATATTTTGATCTCCAATAATTTCAGGATCAGACAGAATAATAGCGAAATGCTAAAAAAAAAAAAAAGTATGCTTTATGAACTGATTGATTACCACCATTCAGGAAAACAAATGAAAAGAAGGGTGGCAAAGTACCTGACCATGGCAGAACCAATCTGAGTTGGTAGCTGATGAGATGGGAGAGAAGAGATATCATTAATTTTAAAAGATTCTAGCTTGAGAGAATGTGTTAACAGTGCCGTAACTGACATAGGCAAAATTGGTAAGAAGGAAGGAAACAGTTCAGGTCGGGTCAATTTATAATAAGTAGAGGTGTACTGACATGCATACATCCAACGGACAATGGCAAACATTTCCATGGCATTAAATACAGAGGATTCGCTTGGGATAGAGAATGACAGTCATTAACATATACAAATGTCAAATGTTAGAGCCACCAGGTAAGAGCATCAATGAAAAGAGAAGAGGATAGAAGACAGGAAAATGGGATTTCCTCCTGCTTAGAGCATAGGCCAAGGCACAGGATCAACCAGCACTGGTGTCTGAAAGTAGATCAATCTAAGGGTCGATGGAGATCCTGGAGGTATTAGTGATTTTGCCTTCCAACGAGAAGAGAGTTTTGAGGAGTAGAGAGGGACAATAACACCAAAGTATTAGAAAGATCAAGAAGAAAGAGGAGTAAAAACAGGCCACTGTAGTTATTCAACAGGTGTTGTTTTGTGACTTTAGGAATAGAGAAGTTTCATTGAAGTAAGAAAGGAAGAAAGAGTCCCCTTAAGAAGCAGTGAAATCGAGAAAGCAAGTAAACCTTTTTCATTAAGTTTGGCAAGAAAAAAAAATAAGAAAGAATGATGGATTTATGAGAAGAAAGTTAAGAAAAAAGCTTAATATAATAAGTACAGTAATATGTGTATATTTGTAATAAGAAAAAAAATTGAAGACAGAGGAGCATTAATGTCAACTGTAGATAAAGACAGGGCAAACTATTTTTCTCATAAGCTGTAAAGAAGAGTAAAATGTCAGAGTATTTCTGAAAGACAATTCAACAGTATTTTCCACAAGCATTAAAAATGTCCTCTTTTCACATCCTATAATTCCATATTCAGAATTTTTATCTTAAGGAAATAATCAGAAATAAGAAGTATAATCCAAGGATAGTTATTGTAGCATTGTTAATAGAGAAAATTAAAAATAAAATAAAAAACTTAAATGTTTACCATTGAAAGATTGTTAAATAAATGATTATACTTTATGTATGTACAGTGGTCTATTTGACTCTCAATAATTTTTAGTATACATGAGAACAATGTAGAAACAATTCCTAACAGCTCAGGGATATGATTGTTCTTGAACTCCCTACCTCAGGTGATCCACCCACCTTGACCTCCAAAATGCTTGGATTACAGGCGTGAGCCACCACGCCTGGCCCGATATGATTATTATTACGATCTAAACTATAAAGCAAGCAGGATGATTCATATCCTGCATAGGCAGAGACTAAGGACAACCAGGCTAAGATGTTATTGTTTTGAATTTTTTTTGAGATGGAGTTTCACTCTGTTGTTCAGGCTGGAACGTGGAGTGTTGCGGTATGGCAGGATCTTGGCTCAATGCAACATCCACCTCCCAGGTTCAAGGGATTCTCTTCTCTCGGCCTCCAAAGTAACTGGTATTACAGGTGTGTGCCACCACACACAGCTAATTTTTGTATTTTTTGTAAAGATGGGGTACACCACGTTGGCAAGGCTAGTCGTGAAGGCTAGTCGTTGGCAAGGCTAGTCCTGACTTCAGGTGATTGGCCTGCCTCGGCCTCCTGAAATGCTGGGATTACAGATGTGAGCAATTGCGTCTTGTTCTAAGTTTAATAAACTTCTCAAAGTAGATCCACCAGTCCTCAATCTGATATGCAAAGAATCCACTTGATGTACAGCAGTCCAGAAAGGGAGCAGCCAGCATCAAGTAAAGGGGTAACTGAACAACATTGTCAGTACAAGTGAGAAATGACCACCTCCTGAAAGTGTAACATTCATGCAGTTGCAAAAGGTAAAATTCCATCAAGTAGGATCAATTTATGGGACTATTAACATAATTTGTATTTTTTGCATGTGGAATCTCATGTTTAGACTGGGTAGGGCTAGAATACTCAGGAGATGCAAAGTCGCAGTGAGTTTGGTAAAGTTCTAGGTCAGTTGATCAATATCTTCCCACAAAGTTCAAGGTCAATTGATAAATATCTTCCTACATTGTTTTCTTCACCTTGTTGTTTGTTTACCCTGCCCCTCTATTCTGTATTGCTTTGCCCTAAGCATACAATGTTCTGGAATCATCTTTTTTCCCTAACGTCTACCTTGATCTCTCAAAATTTTCATTGCTTCAGTTGATTTCAGATAGGATATTGTAAAACTAATCAACATCATCCTGTAGATAATATGGGCATTCATAATCACACTAATAGGTTCTTGATTATCTTGTCACTCTTTACACAACATATATTCATTTGCAATAAATACATATTGATCTAATATAAGCCAGACACTCTTCGAGGTGCTGAAGATCAAGCAGTGAACAAAAGAAATAAACATCTCTGCATTTATAAAATACATATTCTATTGGAGAGAAATAGACCATACACAAAATAAATAATGCATATAGAATGTTAGATGGTGAAATGTATTACAGGGAAAAGGAAAGCAGGAAGGAGACAAGAATGACAGACATGGCTTCTGTGAGAAGCGGATGTGAAAGCAAAACCCTAAGGAGTTGAGGCTTTAAGTCGTGGGGCTATGTGAGGAAGATCATCCCATGTATATGGAATAGCAAGGCAAATAATCTGTTTTGAAGTATGTTAGGTAAATTCAATTCAAGGAATGGCAAGGAGGGGACACGGTGGCTAGACCAAAGGTTGGCGATAGGACTACAAGGGGACACTGTAGGTCGTGGTGAGGGTTAAGAACTTAACACTGGGTGAGTGGGGAGAAGAGCTGTCAGATAAAACAAAGGATGCCCAGTTACATTTAAATTCCAGATAAACAATGAATAATCTATAAGTATAAGTATGGCTCCCAAATTACAAAATCATTCATCGTTTAGTTGAAATGCACATGTAAAACTAGGCATCCTGTATTTTTATTTTTTCACTTTGGCAACCATAGTTGGGAGCTATTGGAGAGTTTCAAGGAAAGGAATGACATCATCTGCCTTATGTTTAAAAGGATCATACTCACTGCTGTGCTGAAAACACAATGCAGGAAGGCAATGGTAGCAACAGGGAGGCCACTCAGAAGTAGTTTCAATAATCCTAATGGAAAGATTGAGAGATGTGTGGATATTCGAGAGAAGATTCTAGGTCAGATGGGCTAGATACCTAAATTTGAGATCCAGAGGCTTATGGGTATTACTAAAAGCCATGAGATTGGACAAGATTGTCAAATGAGTTATTAGGAAGAGGTGCCATGTTTATAAAGTGATGTCTACTAAACAAGGGACTGAACCTAGAAACACTGCCAGAATCCCAGTTCAGAGAGAAGAGGAGGAACCAGGGAAGAGGACTGAAGAGTGGCCAGAGAGATAGGTGGAAAACAGGGAGAGGGTGCTGATCCAGATATCAAGTGTCAAAGTGTTCAGTGAAAAGAAGTGAAGAATCAGTTGTATCAATCACTAACGATAGGTCTTATTAGGGGAGGACTGAGGATTTTCCACTGAATTTAGCAATATGTCGCTGTGGAGTACCAAGTGCTGATTCTGACAAATGATGAGGCAAAAAACATGATGAGCATGAGTTTAGGAGACATTAAAAAGAGGGCAGTGAATGCAAAATAATTGTCCTGAGCAGTTGCTGAGAAGGGAGCAGACAACATGGGTGGTAGCTGGATGACAAGGTAGGATCAGGAGAAGCATATATTTCTTTAAATATGGGAGAAGTAATAGCCTTATTGGCATGCTGAGGGGAATGAACCAACAGAATGGCCAAGGGAAAAAAGGAGGAGGAGGAGGAGGAGGAGGAGAGAGAGAAGAGTGGAGGAGGCACACCTGAGTGGTCCAGAGATGAACAAGATGGAGTAAGGAAGGCACATGAGGAAAGTCACAGGGAGGAATGTCAGTTGCTCAGGGACAATGATAAATGCAGATAAGCAGTGTGAGGAAAGTTTACAGAAGTCCTTTTCTGATGGCTTGTAATCCCTTTGTGATAGTGAAAGAAAATTATTATCTAAGAGTGAGGATGGGGGAAATAATGCCAGAGGCTTGAAGAGAGGGAAAATGTAAGGTGAACAGTCCAGGGGAGGAGCAGAGAAGATACACAAAGAAGATGCCAAATGTTTACCCAGCAGCACTACTAAGCATTTGACTCTAAATCAAGTCTAGAGAATGAAAACAGGATTTCATTCACGGACAACATTCATGGTGTGGAGGCACAATTCTGTGGTTGAGTATTTCCAGAGCATTCTTAAATCCAGTGTGCTGGCCAATAATCTTGGACAAGGAGTCTCACCGATAAGGAGTCAAACTAGGCAAATGCTGCATGATAAGAGGGGGAAAAAAAAAACCACACAGAGAACACATTGAGAGCAGGGAAAGACAAATACACGGGAGAGCTGAAGGAAAGATGCCTGGGTGTCCACAGAGAATCTCCAGAACCTCGAAAAGCTACCAAAAATCAATAGTTGCTTTTGTTACTGAGGTCCTTTAAGAACTTTGCTTGGGGAGATTAAATTTGTGAGTCTGTATTTTAGAGATTTTTTAAGACAAGTTGATAAAAGTTTATAATAAGTAAAAAGCTATATTTCAGTATCAGAAACTCAGCAGGGCCAACAAACCTTACCTGAATGGAGCAATTGGCCGTTTTCACAATGAATTCAATGCTGCTTCTTATTCAATGTGGAACACTGGTGAAATTCAAATCCTAATGTTAATCATATTCTAACCAACTAGCCTCAAAGAAGGAGTAAGATTGATTCAAAGTATTAGCTTCAGGGGACTTGAAACATTCAGTGTAAGCAGTAGATGTCCGAGAAATCAGTTTTACAGAGGGCTATTTAAGTTCGTGAATATGAATGCTGATGCAACAAATATAATGCTGTTTTTAAAACCATTTTTCAGAAATGGTTACTTTAAAAGAATTTATCTTCCTAAATGTCTTCCTTATTCACTGATGCAGAAATACTTTCTGGCTTCTAATTATTTTATGGAGAATATTATGGAAATAATTATATGCAAGTACTAAGAAAACTGTGGTTTTACATGCAGTGATCTACAGTGGTTTCAGCTTGTGCTACTGCTATTCATAATTTAGGAAGTGGTTAGTTTGTTCTTGGGTTTTGAGTATAGAATTACATAATTGTTGACACTGGGGTAACCTCTTCCTTTGTTATTTAGAGCCTGGTATAATCCTGTATCTACTGGGCAAAGCAGTTTTTAACTGAACATTGGAAATATTTTTGTTTTATTGAATCCACTGCTACAACCTGAAAACATTTATTTTCTGTGCTAGCCAGAAGGAATGAAGTTGGTAAGATGTGAGGTTCTTCCCTCTAATCAAATACAGAGTGCAGACAGAAAAATGTAAGATTCTTGAACAGCTGTCGAGAAAAAAATTAATTTTTCTGATGTCACAAAAAGGTAATTTAGAAAATAGGAGAAAGGCCTATGATTCTTCACTTGAAAACTCTGTGCCTCTGAAATGGCACATGATATACACATTTGTTTTTGAAAATGCTTACGTAAAATTTTACTTAAAATGACAGACTCAGATAAACAAAAAAATAACTGTGTGTATGGAGGCATTCAAAGTCTGGGTGTAACTACAAAATATTTTGTAAATAGCAGCCAGAAGTCTAGGACCTTTTCTCAGATCTGCACCTGCATACACACACCAGCCAGCACTCATCTCATGGCTCTTACTGAAAATCAGGTCACTTAAGAAGTGGCTGGCAAAATCAAGAAACTAAAGAAGCTGAGGATATATAGTCTGAAGAAGTAAAGAATTTATGAGACATCACTAAAAATTAGAAAGAATACTTTGAGGCAACATAGTATCATGGCAAGAAATGGAATTTTAAATCAGAAGACCTGGGCATGGACCCTGGATTCACCATTTATCATTTATGAGTGTGATCACTGACCAATTACTGATTTTCTCCGTGTTTTAGTGTAGTTTTCTGTAAGACAGAGAATAGCACATAAGCTATCTAATTGAATGGACTGCTTTGCAGCTCAAATAAAATAATGTGCATAATTATATCTTATAATGTAATAATCAAGCATGCATTATTAGTAATGGTGAAGGCCATAAAATTATTGCAGGTAGCTTCAAAGGAAAGATAAGGATCTATAAGAGGAAGTTGAAAGAAGAAAGGTTTTTGTTTAATACAGGAAATAACTTTCTAAAAACAATATTAGTTAAAAATGGAGTGGACCTAAGAGCTAAGAGATAATGAATTCATAAATTTTATGCCATAGTCAAAAAGTCATTTTGTTTGGGAGGAAAGGGGGTTGAGAATCAGATAGAAGGTATGTAAGAACAATTTATAGGTTTTTCCAAACTCTGAAACTTTATGAATTTGGATAGAATAAAAACATCTAAATACTAACAATACAAAGACAATCTTCTCCCTAAATTAGCCATCAGCAACCAAAGTATGTCTATTGCAAATTCTACCCACCCCAATTTTTCTCAATGAAAATATTAACCTCAAGATGTGAACGCCAAAATTTATACCAATTATTTACTGAAATTTTTTTCCTCACAAATCTTTACTAAACATGTTAATGCATGTGAAATATTCTGTAATTGGAAAGGCACGACACAAATTAGGTATAACTGTGATGATGCCATACTGAGAACTGGGCAACCCAATCAGTTAAGTTCCTCTGGCACAGGGTGGCAACTTGGACGTTTTTTATTACTCCATATGATCTGAATCTTTTTTCCTGCCTGACTTTTACATTTTAGATCCCAATGTCACATCTTGAAGGTGCCAATGATTCGTCAGGCAAACCACCAGGGATTTTTTTCCCAGGATCAACATTCACATGGAGCTCAGGGCTGTGGCTCTTTGGCTTTGGGCTTCAGGAATTTGGTTTACCACAATATAATGCAAAGCCTGGCATTTTCCCAGCCAGTACTACTAATGACCTTGTGCTGCTTGCTATCACGGAAATATTTGTCTCTGCCACCAGAACATCAATGAAACATACATCTATCATTCATTTATTCTCGTAACATTCTGGAGTGCTTACTATGTCCTAGGTACCCTGCTATCATGTGAAAATACAAAAGTAAGACAGGCTCTGATCTCAAGACATTTGGATGAATTGTAATCATTCCTGTAAACAAGTACAATTATTATTGTTGATGTCCAACTTATCGTGTATGTATTAGTAATGTGGGAATTCAGAAATGACTATGTTGAGTCTGACATGCTTTAAAATATTCAAGCTCAGAGGCCTCAAAAATAAATTTTCTTTTAATCAAGTGTACAGTAACAACAGCTTTAGGAAACAATAATAATAATAATAAAAACAAAAAAGCCAGAGGAAACAATGTAAAGCCTAAAATGATCTAATAAAAAATTATTTTTAAAAAAGCTTGAATTCCAAAGAACTGGTTCACACATTAACTGGGGGGAAATCTGCTACATACAAAGTATTGCAAATACAGATTTTACACATTTAAATCTTAAAACAAAATTCTATGTATTTATTTTGTTTTCTACATGTTAATTATTTAGCTTTAATTATTTAGCATCCCATGCACCACATTGAAATTGCCCAAAGAGTAATAAAATACATTAGTTGTGGTAACCTTACAGAGATGGAATACAAAGAGAAGTCTTAAAACATATTGAAAAACATGTCGTCACTGAGTAATACATATGAGTGTGGTAGCAGCAATGTTAACACCTTGCCTAGGATGGGCCTGAAAGCCTAATCTCCACTTGGCCATGAACTTTCAAATATATTTTGGGAAAGCCTGGAAACCTTGACATATCTACTGAAATCCTCCTGTTTATTATTCAAAGAGATCAAAAGGGATATATAAAAAGCAGTTTCACTGTGGTGAACATCTATAAAACATTTATCTCAATCCCAAGGTCCAAGGAAAAGGTCTAGCATCTTTGTCTATGGTTAAAACAAATAGGACCAGCAAACTGAAATTTTTAATGTTCTAAATTCAAAAGTAGCATACTGAAGCTGGGTGGGTGGGTGGTTAGGAAAGTGAATAAATACTACTATCTTTATAATACAGAATTTGGATAAAAGAGCAAATAATACATGTTTCACTGGAACTACAATCCAAATATATGAAGGAAAAGACACTGTCAATATAATTTATTCATAACATGAATTAAACAGTGTATTGGTGGGACACTTGAGCCAATTTGGAATTGAGTTAGAATGTAAAAGTCGCATTCCATGAAAAATCACACAGCGCATTTTTAAAAACAAAAACAAACATGTCAAGATCAGAAAACAGAAAAGCAGGGAAACAGGTGCACATACATGAGCAGAGAAATATTTTGAAACTCCAGCATCTCACAGGCAAAATGTTTCAACTGAATGACAAGTTATTTCCACCAAAAATACATTATCTTCAGGCAGAAATGCCATGAATACACAAGGCAAATACAACTAAAGGCCAATTCCACATAGTGTGCATAGTTCAGGAAGTCTACAGACCTATCTAAAAAATGAATAGCTGTGGTTTCCAAAATCTTTAATCTGCATTTCCAATTATAACACCAAGAACAAATTTTACACTCCTGTATTTTATAAGCACTACCGTGAGATAGTCATCCATAAGTCATCACTCTTGCCTCTTCTTTTGTCTCCCTGAAACTTAAAGATATCCAGAGGGTGTGCAGGAAAACTTCACCTCCACCTCGCGTATTACCATTGGCACCAAACAGTTATGAGGGACAGAGGGACTCTGGAGTGTTGACTCAGAAACCACTAACTGAACCTGAAATTCCTGTACTAGAAGATTGACGAGTTCTTCAAATAATGGGGGAAGCAAACTCAACAACAGGGTGTCATTTTAACAAACTGTCTCTTTTAATATCATCGAATACAAGGAGACTTTCAATAAATAGTTCCTATCTTAGTTAAATAGTAAAATTCTGCAAAGCTATCATCAAGCACACATTCTCAAAAGGAGTCAGATGTTTATGGAAGACTTAAAATCTAGATTTTCTAAAATCCATTTTAGATTAATAGATTATAATGAAACTACTTTAAAATCAATTTCGGGGATTATAAGAATTATTCTTCCATTTGACCCGGCAATCCCATTACTGGGTATATAACCAAAGAATTATAAATTGCTCTATTATAAAAACACATGCACACGTATGTTCACTGCGGTACTGTTTACAATAGCAAAGACCTGGACTCAACCCAAATGCCCATCAACGATAGACTGGATAAAGGAAAACGTAGCACATATACAGCATGGAATACTGCACAGCCATAAAAAACGATGAGTTTGTGTCCTTTGTAGGGACATGGATGAATCTGAAAACCATCATTCTCAGAAAACTGGCACAAGAACAGAAAACCAGACACAGCATGTTATCACTCACAGGCAGATGTTGAACAATCAGAACACGTGGACACAGGGAGAAGAGCATCACAAACTGCAGTTAGTTGAGGGGGGCTAAGGGAGGGACAGCGGAGGCTGTGAAGGGTGGGGAGGGGTAACAAGGGGAGAAATACCAGATACAGGTGATGGGGGGATGAAGGCAGGAAACTACCTTGCCATGTATGTACCTATGCAACAATCCTGCGTGATCTACACATGTACCCCAGAACCTAAAGTACAATTAAAAAAAGAAAAAAAAAAGAATTATTCTTTACACATTTTAGTAGTATTATAAGACATGTTTCCAGAAAGGCATGTAAAATGACCAAGAGTATACTCTTTCTTGTACAAATGATACATCTTTTACAATCTAAGACTTTTCAAACTCACACTGTGACATGTTTAGTGGAGTTGTAAAATTAATTTAGTGCATTGTCACCAGCGTTCTTGAGAAAAAAATGAAAAAAACAATAATTTCATGCAGCAAGGTTAAATATTATTTTATAATACATATGAATTATTTGCATATACATATACATATATATATATATAGAAAACACTTTAAAATATTGTATGTGTGTGTAAACATTATCACACTTTAAAATTTGTCCTTATAGTGGGGTCTTGGGCAACAACATTTTTCAAATATCAATCAAGGGGGCGGTGGTTAACATCTGTAAAAAAGCCTGGAATCAGAACATGTCAATAAACCTGACCTTAAAATAACGGTAACACATACTTGTTGACTACTACATGCTAAGCATTGAGCTAAGCATTTCATACTAACCCTCCCAGTAACATATCGCAGAAAATTTTGTTATTCACATTTTTGGGGTAAAAAACAACTACCAGGTTTATATAGGTAGATTTGTGGTGGGATGGGAATTCAAGCCAAATCTGAAGCACGCAAGGTTACAAGAACACAGCACCCTTGAGGTAAGATTCGGTAAAGGATCTTGGTCAGTAACTGAGGAATTATGAACACCTTAGTAGCATCCAAGATCTTAGAAGAGAAAGTACTACTGATAACACGGATGATGTAATTTGTATCATAAAACACTGTCCTATCTAAGGACCCATGACTAGGCATTATGTGTGGATTATGGCAGCATGGAAGGAAAATAAACCTAAGCTTACTTTAAACTGTGTTTCTTCAGCTTGATCGTTTCATAGCCCTGGGGTTGCTGACACACTGGGGAAGCTGAAGTAGCTTAGCTTCTTACAGCTTAAATACTGAACCACCTTTCTCCTTAAATCAGGACATGCTCTATATTGGAAGAGCATGGAATATATTAGCAAATAGAATGTGAGATTTTAACTAAGGAGTTGATTTAACTTAGAGAAGAATTTTTACAAAAAGTTTGCCTTTTTCCTAAAGAAGCATTAAATTAGGGAAGTCTAGACAAAATTTTGAAATATTAACTTTCAAAATAACACAAACCAAGAAGTAGTTTAAGATAGGGAAAAATTTAAGAAGAGAAAGAAAAATAAGAAGAAAAAGAAGGAAGAAAAGGAGGAAGGGAGGAAGGAAGAGAGAAAAGAAAACTTTGCTCTTCCTTTACTTTGGTGAATAATATATTTTATAAGACCTTTTGCTTTTTATTCATAAGATAAACATATCCATTTATGTATCTTCATCTGGAATTCTATTAAAGGGTATCATTCCAGTAGAAAACTCACTCCTTCAAACTCAAAGTAGCCTGCAACTGCTTAGAAGAATAGCTTAAAAAATAATGAAGCTGAATTATAGAAAAAAGTCATGGAAAAGAATAAAGATATATTAAAGTTAACATTTTGTCAAGTATATTATTAGCTACCTAGATATACATACCAACACATGTTACCAATTACCTCTCTATTGACAACATGCATTTAATTTACCATTTTCAATGACATATCATGCAGTATCAAGATGGAAACTGAACAAAGGACAAAGGGGAGCAGCCACTGCCATTGCTGACCTGGTTCAACCACGTTTCCTATGCATGTAAAGCATACTGACTGATGACACCCACAACTCACAGAACACAACTGCTTACTGGCATCCTTTCTGTTTCCACCAGTTAAATGTTTCACTTACCAAGAGACACTTGTATTTGTTCCCAAAAGTATTTATATCAGTGGCACCTGTTGTTTTAATTACTAAGTTATTCAAATATTATGTAACCCAATTAAATATGAGTTATTGCTTCTTTGAAAATTTAGACAAATGTCTTGGAAGAACTCCATATAAAATGAGTTCTATAAAAAACTGCTGTTGAGTCAGGTATGAGAGATAACTGTGAAATTCAGGAAGGAAAATCTCATAAAATCATGGAGGATTTCTGCACTTAGATTGCTGTAAAAGGTATCTTTAAGTTCTCAATTTAACTCAAAACCAAACCAAAAGTCATAATTGAGACAATTATGGCTATAATTTTTGGAAGAAACACAACAAAACTCCAGTTGGCAAATCCCTATTTTGAAAAAAGTATAGGCCCTAAATGACGAGTAGTGAAATTAAAATTAAATGTTTACTAATCAGTGTATACTTTTTATGGTCCTCCATCTGAGCTACTCAGGTAACTAATGGTCCAGTTTCAAACCTCAGATACATTCCTGAGCAGGCTTCCACTGAAATCTAAAATTAAGAACTACTTTGAAAATATCATAAATTAATGCTGTTTGCTTTGAAAACAGTTCAACTTCTATATTTTACATAGTTAAATATAATATGTAGTAAAATAAAGAGAAAACAACAAGAAAATTAAAGAATGGGGGAAAAAAAGAAAAAAATATGTGCAACCACCACATAAGACCTGTTGGAACCAAATTATATAAATTTTGCATGAGAAGAGATTTAGTTGCACTACAGTCATCAATCTTTTCTAGAAAAATGAAGGGCTTTTAAAGCAATCAGTTCTGAATCTTGACATCAGTTTAAAGCTATAGATTATATCTTGAGCTCTTAGCATCCTAAAACTTCATTAATCTCTGACGTGGACGCAGCAAAGCCTCATTCATGGATTTATTTGTAGTGACTATTTATGTTTCACATGTTCACTCTGAATCGCACATCAATAGGAGTGATTTGTGGTATTATTTTTGACTTTGTAATCTTTAATCTATCATAGATGTTGTGCTCTAAGCTGCAATGATGGTTCTGCAGCATACTGCGGAGTTTTAGATGAAGAAGATTATGAGATCACCTACGTCAGAAAAATGTTTCCTCCTGACCAAAGTTACTATTCTAAAGCCATTTAGTGATACAAAATTATACTCTCCTTTGTTATTCTTTATTGAGCCATTTTTAAAACTCTGTACTATTTAATCATCTTTTTAACGTACAAATGAAACCTTTTCATGTAATACTTTTAATTAGTAACCCCTATAGTGTTTTATATTTTTATTTATTCATAATTTCCCATTGAATTTGGTGAATTGTATCAAGTATCAATGTTTGTTTCCAGGTTGTGATATACTATTATATATTCATGCAAGATGCTATCATTGGGGAAAATTAGGTGGACAGTATATAGGACCCCTCTGAAGTACTTTTTACAAAGGGTGTCAATTTACAACTGTCTCAAAATAAAATACAAATAGGCTCTTATCAAGCGATGTTGGTTGGGAGATATTGCGCTGTGGTTGAAATTATGGATTTACTTTAATTTTTCCCATTTATTTGCTCTGAAACTCAGCCAAGCTATATTCTCCCTTTGAGTGTACTTCCTCTTAGGCAAAATGGTGATGATTTAGCATAGAGTTACTGAAAAGACTAAATGAGGTGACTTACAGCAAAACCCAATACAATAGTAAGTGTTCACGAAATGGTGCAGATTATCATTATTACTGTGTTTTTATAGTGTAAAAACACATTATTACTGTGTTTTTATAGATAGGCTGTGTTTTTTAAATCAACTTAATATAAAGTTACAGAAAATTACATATAACTCCAAGTCAAATAAATGAATAAGCAAAGTTACAATTTGCTACACCTTGCAAGATAAATAAAAAAGTATTAAAAGAAAAACTTCAGACAATTAAATTTAACAGAGTTGAATTGAGCATAAAACTACTTGTGAACTGGGGAGCATGCTCACCCCCCACCCATACCCCACCTCGACCAGAACAGGATGGGAGCAACTCCAGCTCTGTCAGGTGATCTGACAGAATTTAAAGACAGATAAAGGAAAGTGATATACAAAACACAAGTGAAATATAGAAACAGTCGGATTGGTCACAGCTCTGCATTTAAACACGGTTTAAAGCTCCAGGGTTGTCCAATCTTTTGGTTTCCCTGGCCCGCACTGGAAGAAGAAGAACTGTCTTGGGCCACACAATCAATACATTAACACCAACAATAGCTGATAAGCTAAAAAAAATAAAGTAAAATCACAAGGAAATCTCATCATGTTTTAAGGAAGTTTCCGAATTTGTGCTGGACCGCACTGAAAGCCATCCTGAGCCACATGTGGCTTGTGAGTGTGAGTTGAACAAGCTTGGAGTTGGTCACCTGAGAGTGGCTGAAGTATGGCTGCTGTAATTGGCTGAGACTTGGCTACTTGTTACAAGAGTAGATTATAGTCTGTTTACACATCTAGTTAGGTTACAGTTCTTTATGTAAGAAGACACCTTTAGGCCAACATTAAAATATTTAAAGAGGCCAGGCTTGTTGGCTCATGCCTGTAATCCCATCACTTAGGGAGGCTGAGGTGGGGGGATCACTTGAGGTCAAGAGTTGGAGACTAGCCTGGCCAACATGGTGAAGCCCTGTCTCTACTAAAAGTACAAAAAAAAAAAATTAGCCAGGGTGGTTACTGGTAGATGTCTGTAATCCCAACTACTGGGGAGGCAGAGGAAGGACAATTGCTTGAACCCGGGAGGCAGAGATTGCAGTGAGAAGAGATTGCACCACCACACTCCAGCCTGGGCGACAGAGCGAGACTCCCTCTTAAACAACAACAACAAAGTAAAACAAAACAAAAACCTTAAGGAGGCAGCTTTAGGCTAAACTTCATTTAAGAAAAGTAAAAATCAGATGCAAAGGGTGCTACTAGCAAGGTCTAAGATCACAGCAAAAGCCTGTATGACCTTTTAAAGAGTTAAAATCCATAAATCGCTCACTGACATGAAATCATGCCATACTCTTAATGCCAAACAAAGACTGTGGCAAGGCAGAGGAAACGGTGAATGGCAAGTGAACCTCTTTTACGTAACTGGGAATCCTATTAGAATTCCGCTGACCTCAACACAAAACAAAACACTGTATGGCCGGGTAGGAGAGGGAATTCTTATTACTTTTATCAGTAATGGGATTAGGATATCAAAAAACATCACTCATCATATTCCAAAAAGAAAGCAAAATATTTGTGTCAGAATGCTTGAGATGGCTTCTAAAGAATCTCATCCAAAGGATGTGTCACACATTTTCATACCTCCTCACACAGGTATTGGAAGTCAAGTTTCAGCATGCAGTGTTTCTCTGTCTCTCTAACACTTCAGTGCTTGCGTATTGCTTTCTCTAAAACAACTCATTATACTTAATGCTATTTCATTAACTTGTACCCATCAGAAAAGTGCCCTTTTAAAATTCAACTCTATCAGAATGTTATTCCACTGGAAAAAAGGCATTTCCTCTTTAGCAATGCTATACAAATTTAAAAACCCAATTTCCGAGGAGGTATTAGAAGCTGTATGGGAGGATTTGGAGCCTTCTACATTTATATCAAATTCTTCCCTTAGGTATTAGGTTAGAGTCTTAGATAATTGCTACTTCCATGTCTTTCCTATTATTCTTCCATAAAACAAAGTTTTTAGTATAAACCTTAGCTTTCTTAAGCAACCTGCCTTGGAAGTACCTATGATAATTCATGCACTCTTTTAAAGCAAGAGATGACAGTCTTGATCTCCTGCCTGAATAATTACTTGTGGTGAAGAAGCACAAGGAAAGGTACTAGCCAGGTATTTCCATGATGGCTTTTATTCACACTTACACAAAACCTGATTTAACTAGAGTGGTAACATCTATGCTGAGACAGGACCTTTGCCCTGAGGCCAAGACGCAAAGACATCTTGGAATTTCCCCCCTCAGTTTCCTGAGGACTTTGGTGGCCTACGGGTGGCCACACTGCAAAAAGCTGAAAAACAATGTATTAGTCTTCAGATTTGTGTTTTCTCCTCCAAACTTACTGTAGTAGTTAGTGCCTATTATATTTCAGATACTGTGCACAGATTGCATAATTTCAAACAAAAAATGCTCTGAGTCTTTTGCATTCAAGAGTGACACATTCTATAGGTGTTTAATAGAAGACAGCCTATTTACTAGAAATACTTGCTTTCCAATTTTATTATCCTATTTCTTAGAATAAATTTTAGCCTTACAAGTTTCCATAAGAAGACAATTCTGAAAAATTTGGTACTGACAAAATTGCTAAGATATATCATGGAACTGGGTAATTTTACTAATACTGATGAAATATAACTGATAAGTAAAATATTGACTGCACTCATATTTTTACTTTTTCTTAGATTCCAGGTGACTTTTTAAAAAAAGTGTATTTCTTATTTGGATTTGAATTTTAAAGGTTACTGTGTGGAGACAGTACAGTTTAACCCTCAATATTTATCACCATTGTCATTACTTAAAAAAAAAATGGTAAATTCTAATTGGTTCGCCGTTTTTTCAAAGATAAGTATCTATGACATCATAATCAACAGAAATAGTAAACAGGTGTTTTAATTGGAAAACAAAGATGGTAAGAAGAGATCTTAAAATTTTCTGTTTCTTTCTCAATGATCTTTCTCATATTTTCCAAACCAGTCAACAGGCAGTCTGGCTTTAAAGAGAACCATCTTCACTCTATATATGTGAGTTTTAATCTACAAAATGGTAGTAATATTGCATTATGGGGATTAAATAATATTTTTTAAAAAGCCATTGTAAGGCACACTGATTTTAATGTATGTTCATTCTCTTCTGCCTGACTCAACTATTTTCAATTTAATGCCATTAAACACTTCCTTTCCAAAAGCTTAAAATACATGTGCCTTTAAAATGAACATCTTTAGAAGTATAAAATACTAATTGTATTTATCTTTTAGCTTTGTTCTAAGATTATCAGAGAAGGACATAAAAATGGTAAGTTATATATAAAATCAGATTAATGTGATTTCAAAGTAATATTAAATAAATAAAAATACAACTATGTAATCTGAATTAGGTAAAATTTTAAAAGCTCCAGTTCTAATGTGCAAAGCATTTAAACATATTAATAGCATTACTAAATAGACAAACAATTGTTGACTATTTATGAGAATATTTATGAAAGTAGAATTTTCTCAAATGTATGGATCAAATGGTAGGTTGTTTGGTGACACCTACCATGTATTATGAATGACACATGGTTGGCATCCTAGTGGATACAACTAGGCATTACATTAATGTTACAACAGAGTTCAAAAATATACTAAATAGCCAATCAATATGGAAACTGCCTTTGCAAAAACTGTCACTGTGAGAAAATTACGACAGTGAAAGGGACCTGATTTAACCAATCCTCATCTTGTCTTTAACCTCCAAACTGCCCTTAGTCATTCCTAGACCAAGCTAACTTTGAAAGAATTTAGTTAATAGTTTAAGTTATAATAGACCTTTCCCCAAACTCACCTGTCATTGTAAAATGAATGAAAGACTATCAGGCTATAAGGATGAAAAAGCCTAAACTCTGTGAAGGTGTAGAAGTAAAGGATTATGAGCCATTATTCCCAAGGTCAAATGATTTGCAACTTCCCCCGTTACTCCTGCAGATGGCCTCACTATTGTAGAACCTAAGATTGGTCTTTTAGATGTCTTTCCAGACACTTGCATTTCTGATGACCAATACCTCCACCCAGACCCTTAGTCAGTTCTGTGGCCCCTCACCCAGAAGCAGATTCATGGTAAAAGAACTGTTTTCCATACCCCTATGACTACATCCACAGCCAGTCAGCAGCACCTATCCCCTTGCCTTAAAAAACTCTAGCCTCTGAATTTTGGAGAGGCTGAGTTGAGTAATAATAAAGCTCCAGCCTCCTGTTTAGCTGGCTCTATATGCATTAAATTCTATCTCTATTGCAATACCCCTGTCTTGGTAAGTCAGCTCTATCTGGGCACTGGACAAAAAGAGCCCCCTGGAAGGTTACAGTATCAACCCCTATGTACACCTTTCTTGCATTAAAAAATAAACACAATATTATCAAAATCATGCAAAGCATCTCCTACTAGGGCTTATTTCATCTGGCATGGGAGGGAAATGGAGAGTTCTTCCTTGGATGCCATTTATAGAGCATGGCACATGCTAAGTCCCTAATATACTTGTGCAGTGTTTTGAATATTTAATTAATCAAATATAAAGCCAATCTTTAATATGAACATCAATATATGACTTCCACTAAAGAAAGAATGCAAAGATGGTAATTGTGGCTCTGTTCTCTCCTGAAATTATTAATTCTAAAGGTATTTCTAAAATGCATAATCCTTTGTGAAAGGAAAATCAAAACTCAGAACTCCAATTCACTATGTCAAAAGCAAAAATTAAGCTGAAACTTCGGTCATGTAAGAAGCTGCTTTTCCTTTGGTTCCTAAGAAGATAGCAACAGATAAAAGGTTAAATATCTCCACAAGTAGCTAGCTACTCTATGTTCACCTTATGTTACAAGTAGCTAGCTACTCTACGTTACACAAAAGCCAAAAAGCCAAATTAGTGAGCCCGAGACGAATACGTAATTGTCTATTTTCCTATCTGTTCCTTTTCTCTTGCAACATGTGGTTATCACATCCTCCATCTTTTTCCTCTAGCCCATTTTCCCCTTTAAATACTGAAGCCCTCACATTCATCTTTGGAGAAAGGCCTGGGCCACAGACTGCTTTTGTGATTCTGTGTTGTTTTCTTCTGGGCAGATCCTTAACTTTGGCAACATAAACTTCTAAACTGATTGAAATCTGTCTTACATACTTTTTGGTTTACACCCTTAAGGCCAAAGAAAATCAGAAAAGAGTGAACGGCAATAAAATTCTGAAAACTAAAAAGGAGGCGGACGTGTCCTCATTGGATTGGTGAGCTTTTCAAAATGTGGCAGGGGGCATAGCCAAGAAGCAATCAAATATACATAAAGGAACAATAAAAGAACGACTGAAAATCTGTTAATGAAACTCAGATACCCCAAATTTGTTTTCCTCTTGACAGGACTGACAGTTCAGATTTGCTCTATGGAAAGCCCAAGCACAGTTGAGGGTATGGAGAAGGTAGCGTAGAAACATACACACACAGACACGTATATATTTTACATAAACAAAAACTTGTATATATATGTATATATATCTTAGATATATACAAAGCTGAATATCTCAGTGTTAATCCACTCAGCTCCTAGTTCAGAGAATTGCTAACCAATATTCATACTCTTAGAAAAGAGACGAGAGGAATCAGAGTGTTTTCAAGGAATTGGCTGAGTCAGCGTGTAATACAGTAAGGACAATAGTCAACAAGCCCATCCAACATGCACGGAATGTCCCATCAACTTTTAAGTGGCCAACTTAAATTCCAGACTTAATCAGTGTTCATTTAAGTTTGAGGGTTAATACATAGAGCATTTTCAGAGATGCAAGGGTGCAACAATTTTATCTCTGATGCTCCATTTTCTTAGTATATTCATGGAAGTTTTACTCCCTTCACAAACAAGGAAGTAAATTGAGAGAGGAAGACAAAAGATCCAGCAGACAGATGATTTAATACAAGAAAACAGCAAAAGGAATCCTCAGGACGATGGCAGAAGGAGATTGCAAGCATGACAGTTGTGCAGCCATTCTAAAGGGGAAGCAGCCCACATTAGAGCAGGTCAGATTGTTCCAACAAAGATTTCTTCAAGAAGACAAAATTATTAGAAAACCGAATGTGTCTGATTGTACTAAGGGGAGATTTACATAATCTGAGGAACAGTTTCAGGATTAAAATCAGTGGTGAATATAAAAGTTAAGCAAACTAAAAAAATAATACAATTCTAAGGGAAACACAAAAAGGACAGAAACGAAATGTAGTCATGGTATACAGTTCATGGCTCAGCTGTGAAAAATGACTAGAGAGCCACCATAATGTCTACAATGAATTTGGATTTGATATAATCAAGGTATCATAGAGGATGGGGTGCTGGGAAGTATCTATATGTGTGGTAAAGGCAGGAGGATGAAAGAAAGTAACAGATGGCTTCATCTTCCAGTGAGAAATCAATAGGTAGCAGATATAAAAGCATGTTAAGTGGGGCCAGGCGCAGTGGCTCCTGCCTATAATCCCAGCACTTTGGGAGGCTAAGGCAGGTAAATCATGAGGTCAAGAGATCAAGACCATCCTGGTCAACATGGTGAAACCCCATCTCTACTAAAAATACAAAAATTAGCTGGGCATGGTGGCGCGTGCCTATAGTCCCAGCTACTCGGGAGGTTGAGGCAGGAGAACTGCTTGAACCCAGGAGGCGGAGGCTGCCGTGAGCCGAGATCCCGTCATTGCACTCCAGCCTGGGTAACAAGAGCGAAACTCCGTCTCAAAAAAAAAAAAATAAAATAAATAAAGCATATAAAGTTGTAGAGGTAAATTCTAAAGAATCAGTTTAAAAAAATCGGAAGTGCCTGCCTACAAAAAGCAGAAAGATCAGTTAGGGAGAGGAAAGTGATATGAACTGCTGTTTCCAAAACAAATGTAAGATAAATATTTGCCATTTGCAAGTAGGTACAAAATTAACTCTGATAAAATTAAAATTAAATTTAAAAAATGCATATAGAAAATGAAAGAATATTCCTTGACAGTTAGAAATGTCTTGTTTTACTAATAGTGTCTAACATTGTAGAATGAATGCATATCTATTCTAGGATTGTGCTTCAATGTTGGAATTGTGTCATCTGTGAATTACCAAACAAGATAGTGTTGAACAGAAAAGAAGGCAGAGGACAATCTATCATAGTTCCATGGTAACAGATACTGACAGTTGAAAAAATTGATAGTCTTTAATATATAGCTTGGAAGAGTTGGTACAATAAATACAAGTGCTAAAAGCTTGTCTCACTGTTTTTGCAACCCTGAAAAATAAGGAGAATGAATACATGCATTAAATATATGTGCAAAGTTTCCAGTCTATTCATATAAAATTCACTTGTTTGAATATAAAACAATTTCACCAAAATCTTAAAGCAAAAGTCATTGTATTCTGATCAAATTATACTTTGGAGCAACTGAACCTTCAAGCATATCTGATGAGAATGCAGATTATTGGGCATCACGCCGGACCAAGACAATGAGGACCTCTGGCTATACATCTGATAATAAGCATTTTTAAAGCTATTGAGAGATGTTGGCAATATATTGGAGAAAAAAATTATACTGAATAACTCCCAGAGTTTTTATTTGCTTGATTACTTATTTTTTTTTCAATAATCTAAGGGTTATGACACTTCTCTGCCCTCAACATTCCCATCTTCCTTCTCAAAATCTTTCCAAACCACTCAGTGTGACACTTATTCACATACTATGTTTTTATAGGTATGTACATTTTTTCTCCAGAACAAGACATCAGAGACCAAGGGTGATATTATATACATCTTTGAATTTTCTCAACAAATATCTGATGAATTAAGGGATTTAGGCTGTTGAACGGGTGGGAATATTGAAGAAAAACTATTTAATTTATAATTTTAACTTGTGCCAAACTTATTTCTAGAAAACGACCCTTTCCATCATATTTAGATGAAAAGAGAGTGAGGTTGCCATTTTAATTCCAAGCTTCTAAATCTTTGTGGCTTTAGCTATAAAATATGAATCAATCAAACCTCACGCTTTCAATTAGTCTATGATCTTATTTACAGCCCTCTTATAAAACGACTTACAAGAATCTGTCTGCCATTTACCATTCCTACATAGTGCTGATTGCCTTTTTCTTTCTAACTACAAATCATAGCATCTGTGAAATTCTGTCTTAGAAAGCAAGACATTAATTGGAACAAAAGGAATCAGTAGAAATGAAACAGAGACACCATGATCCTCATATGAAAGAGAGCATTGTACCCACGGGGTAGAAGTGGGATTGAAAAATATATTAAGCAACTCTTAGCCAAGTAGGAGTTTAGTCTCCATAGCAATTATATAATTTCTTAGATGCAATAAAATACTGTCATTTCAAGACTCCTTGTGTAAATATACAAGTATATTGTATATTTTAATAAAAATCTAATCATTCAACAAGTGTTTCAGACTACAGTATAAACAGTACTTGAAATACTTCTTCCAGTCTCTAAATAGTAAAAAAATTCTAAAAATCAAAATTTTCCCTTAATTCTTTCTTGAGGTAAATACATATCTATTTTTAAATAAGCTTTCAAATAAATGTCTACTCATAAAATCAGTTTTAACAATAGGGGAATGTCATGCAATAAGTTATGAAAATTTAACGTTTTTAAAAATCCTGAGTACATCCTACCACTAATGTTTTTTTCTGTAAGATTGGTGTTATTATATTGTGCTAAGTATTTTTATTCCAGGCATGTTGCTTTTTTTCTAGGAAAGAAAGTGAACTAATAAATTTGAAGACTTGTTTGAGAGTTACATAAAAGCAAATCTGGCTTTCAGTTAAGACTTTTCTTTAGGTGATATTAACAGTGAAATAACCTACTGCCATATGTCAGAAGGGATGAAAAAAAGAATCCTCCCTCCTCTTCTCCCCCTCTCACTTCAGTATTCACTGTGCCGCTTTGTTCACCGTATCCTGCATAATTAATAACCACTTTGGCAATCAGTCATGCATTCCTTAATAGCACCTCAGGCATCAAGTGTCCTTCTAACCCCTCCCCACAGAAACCCTATACCCACCTACATGGCATGCTGACCAGTACGCTGACTGAACTCTGGATAAGTCATTTACAAAATTACTATTAAGAAAAGCAAACAGTTGGGGCTATAATGTGGCCATAATACTTATATACTATTCTATATTATTATTTAGTCTTTGTATATAATTTTAATGACAAGAATAAGGAAGACTCAATATCCAAACAAATACCATTGATTATCCTTTTTCTAAAATGTAAAATCATAAAAAGGATAGAACAAATTAGGAGGTAACTTAAAGGAAGATGAGATTCACTGAAGCATTGTTACTGTATTCTTCAGTTTATCCATCCCCTGCCCATCTTATCAGGCAAAGAAAAGAGGGTAAAAATACATGGAGTCAATTTTCATGGTGGCTATAACATCTATTTCTCTTAATCTAAACTGATATACTCATTAAATGGAAAACGTAAATACATTATTGTAAACCATATCACTACTTTTGATCAGAAAACTTAGACTAAGAGACTGAAAAATATGATATTTAATAAAACCATTTAAGAAGAATAAGTGGCAGTTTAATCGTTTTTCATAATGTTAAACAAATTGGAAGGAGAATAAGAAAATCCTCAAATCTCATAGACATTTAAAAAAACTACCATTAGCATTGTACTCAAGAATAGTAGTTCTATACATAAGTCTAAAATAACTTTAAAAATTCAGATTTAGAAGTGTATATTTTACTTAAAAATGGGTATGATTTATTTGAAGCAGTTTGCTGGCCAAAAAGTATGCAGCAGTTCTTACTTTTAGATCTGAGAAATAAAACTTTTAATAAAGCCCTTTGATTCTGGAGGAAAAGTTATTATTTCAGCCTTTGTAGGTTTCTTAACATTTTAAATAATGGTGCTTATGCTACAGTACACAGAGTAAAACATACATAATCTATTATAAATTACTCCAAAATTAAACAAGAAATTTTCCTTTCTTTCTAAAAGATCTGAAATGTGTTCTGGGCTCTCTCTGTGTGTGGTCTCCAAACAGAAACAAGCTTGCACTGTTTCATTTCAGTTTTGCTTCATTTCTTCCCAAACAATCTCTCACTACTAATCTACCAGGTCTTTTTTTTCCTCTCTTTTAGCAGAAAGGGGGGGAAAATCAAAGACATTAACTCCTTAGGCACAACCATAAAAGCTGAACACTGTATGTATCATTTGGCATCAATTTGCATGGATTTCTTTTTCATTATTTGTTAATGGAGCATGACTGGAGAATAATATTTCCATAAATAATTTTCTGAAATATCATCAAAATGCTATAATTTAAAATTTATGTAGCATTTCTACTACTACTGTTTTAAAAAGTTATAACTAGCTATAACCTCAGGTAAACACCATATGCTAATGTTATTTCTAAAACTATGTTTAGTTTATAATACCAACTTAAAATGAAAAAACAGAGAGAGAAATTTTATTTATATCTTATGGTATGGTACCTGTGAATCAAGAAAATGATATGGAAATCCCAACATTATAAAGTACAGATATTTATAATAAATATGTAAAATCTTTAAATATTAGATCAGCATCACTTTATTCAAACTAGCAAGTCATCTCTTATTTAAATATATGTTCTATTATTTATAAATTGAGGAAAAAAAGAGTGGGTAAATCGTCTTACAAGGGTAAACATAATTTTTAATGGCAACCTGTGTGACAAAAACTGTTTCTGAGAATTTTAGCTAATGTATTAAAACTCTCCCTCTAAGACACATGGTAATCAGAATCAAGGAGTCTTAAATGATGACCAGAACCAGGTATCCATTTATATGCCCAAAGAAGGCTACAGAGTTATCTCTTTTTGTGAAATGGCGATACATTTAAAATAAACTTTATCTATAATTTGTCCTAGAAAAAAATGGTATTAAACTCACTTAAACATTTTTCTGTATATTAATGCATGCAAAATATTTGCTGAGTTGATTATAAAAAGCAGGTAAGGTTAACTGTATATACTAATGTTTATAAAATCATTAGTATGCGCTTAATTCTTTAACTTCAGTGGATGTCCCACTAATTCCCATTCCCCACTGCCTCCCCTTAAAAGAAAACCCGGGCAATTATTTAACTAATGCAAGAATGTGTCTTTGGTAATACAGCCTAATATGTTAGGACAGCAGAATATCTGGTGTCATTACTGCGAGTCTACTGCTTTCCGGTTTATGAATTATCTCTATTGTGTGACAGGAACAAAGGTGACATATAATAAATAGGAAGGTAGTATAGCTCCCTGTGGGTTTTAGACAACTCTAAGATGAAATGGCTGAATTTCTATGAAATCTGAATGAGCAGGTACAACGTGTATGGCATTATGCTAGGCACTCCTGACAAACCTCAGTGCACAAAGTTAATTGTCTACGATAAACTAGTAGTTAATATTATTTTTATCATTACAAAGAAATCACTGCGACCAGTGGAACCTAAAGTGCAATTTTGCAGAGGTAGGTTTCTAATCAATGTGACCATTGCCTCTGGGGAACTGAGTGTGCTAATATGAAGTTTATCCAGAGCAAAAAGAGAAAAATGAAAGCATCAGGGATTATCCGGGGTCTTGGAGGGACCCTTTCCCCTGAGCAAATGCCTCAAGAACTTTTAAGTCCGCTGTCCTAGAGGCACACTTTCTTGCTTTAGGCTTTCATTCATCTGATACACAGATAAAAGACTGATGGATTACACCCCACTAGTAAAGTGTGGGGTGTTAACAGGGTGTGTGGAGGGCAGGATGTCATTTAGGAGTAGACATGATAATTCAAAACATTCTGGATGGTTTAACAGCATAACCGCTTATCGAACTTCAACTCATCAGATCTCACCCTTCCACAGGCAGTTATTAAGGGATGAATGGATATATGGAACCAAGACAAGGGACAGGTGAAGAAATGGCAGGTTAATTGTCAAAGAAAATTTAAACACAGAAAAACCTAAGTTTGTGAGATTGTAAAATTTACATATCAATAATTTCTCCAGAAAACAATTTTAAAAATGAAAACCACCCAGTAATACATATTAAGCAACACAAGACCCTACCTTCATGCTCTCCTGTTTCTTCCAGTCCAAAAACCTATTGTTTTCCTAAACATAGTTTAATTACAAGAACTCGTATGCCTTTTTCCCCCAACATACCATTATCTACAGCCCAGGATAGGTCAATGTAGTGGCCGCACAAAGTCTGGCTCAATTAGAGGCCAAGAGAGTTGACAACAGCCCATGGAAGCCCATATTGACAATTTATCAATCTATTTCAACAATCATTTTAAAATGTGCTGAATTTAATTTCAACAATGGAACCAGTGACATACATTTGGCCTAAATTCTCTCAGATGTGGTGTCTGGTCTCAATCACAGTAAATCTATGATAACAGGTCAACCCTGGTGACAGGGCCTTTCTTAGCCAAGAGGATGGATGGCAGTTTCAATCAATCCATGGGTTCTCACTTCATCACAAGGCTCATAAATCTAACCACATTCACACACATAGAGTGAATCCTCTATTAAGCTGGGTGACTGAACTGCATGATTAACTCAGCATTCAAGTACCGACTGAGAGACTATTATGTGCTCAGAACTGAGCAAGCTGCTATAAATACCACACATACGCTATGTCTACTATGCACATGTGTAGTACATACATATGGTATACTTTTATCTTTACATGTTTGATTTAATCTGTACTACTCCTTGGGTTACACAATCAGATAATCCATGTGGTCATAAAATAAAATAAAAAAAACTTCAGTGGTGATACACATACATTTTAGCTTTCATCTTTTATTCTATAGGAGGACAGTAGATTGCTATTTATGCACATTTAAATTAATATGATATGGGGAGAGGTTCATTTAAAATACAAATAATATCCTTAACTTAAAGTTTATTTTTACTGCATAATTGGGATGAATAAAACCTTTGACCTAATAAAGACCTGCTAGTATGGTTTTTACTAAAATTTAATATATTCCATATTTACAAATTTGAGAAATATTTCACTTTGTGAAAGTGTACCATTGGCCCTCAAGGCCACCCTAGACCAAAAAGTATTAAACTCACTAAGTTCTGTGAAAGAAGATACTGTGAAAGTATATTAAACAGATTCTTAGTGGCTCTAATCAAGCAAATAATCAGTATCAAACTATTACCTATATTAATAAAAAATGTACATCTTTGTCTGCCATTAACAGTTTTCATTTATAGGTAGAATTGTTACATTTTATTAAATTTAAATTTAAATATATTAAAGTATTATATTAAACTTTTAAAAGTTTGGAAAGTAAAGAAAATGGTACAGAATTTATACTGGCAAAAAGGATTTCAGAATGGAATAGAGTTCAGGATATCTTAAATAACCTACATAAGAAAACTGATCAAAATTCACAATTTATAACATTTGTAACATACTTCAGATATTTATCCTTTAACTTTAATCATACAGGATAAATGATTCTACTAATACTAAATGAATAAATTATCATTTTCGAACTTCAGTTCACATTTTATTGTTTCTTTTTAGCTATGCCCTTAACTAATACTTAAATTTTCTTCATTTAATCAGTTGCCTAAATAATATTTCATAGATTCTTCAATAATTTAAAAGGGAAACTTCTGCTTAACAGTGCAATATGAATGTAATATAAAATGGTATGTATTGATTTCATATTTTCTAATTGCCTAGTGAATTGCTGGCTTGGTATGTACAGAGTTTCTTTTTTTAATTTTTTGAGACGGAGTCTTGCTCTGTGGCCCAGGTTGGAGTGCGGTGTTGAACCTCAGCTCACTGCAACCTCTGCCTCCCAGGTTCAAGCAAACCCCCTGCATCAGCCTTCTGAGTAGCTGAGATTACAAGTGCATGCCATCACTCTTGCCTAATCTTTGTATTTTTAGTAGAGACGGGGTTTCACCATGTTGGTCAGGCTGGTCTTGAACTCCTGATCTTGTGATCTCCCAAAGTGCTGCAATTACAGGCATGAGCCACTGTGCCCAGCCAGCATGTACTGAGTTTTTATACCCAATAAAAGTATACATTGTAATTCATGCCTCCCAAAACTATGGTATGTTCTCAGTGTGTCTGCTAATTTACTAAATCTTCTGTCAAAATCATTTAAGATATTAACTTTTAATAGCTTTTTAAATTGTAATATTATTGATTATATTTAACAGGTATGCTAGATTACATCATCCTATTTGTATAAGAACTTCTGAATTACTAATAAGCAGACTGTGATAAAAATAGCAAAATATTTTCAATATTTTTGTTGCACTATAACACACCTGAAATACAAAATACAGAAATTACAATTAAGATATAATACACAACTATAATGAACCAAAATAGATTTCTTAAATTCCAGTGAGAATTTTAAAAATTCATTTTTGGGGTACAAAGGACAACTAATATTATTAAAGCAGATAAATATTATGATTAAGTAGACCAATAGAGATCATTAGTTCTGCTAATATATCAATTTGAAAAGAATTAATATTTAAGTTTGGTTTTCTCCAAAAAAAGATAAAAAGAAAAATGTTATGCCTATATCTACAAACACATTTGGTGGGTACAGAAAGAAATGATGCCACATTAATGGGGGAAAAATGTAAAAGATCACATAAGAAAATGACTTTTAAGGCAATATAAACATGAGTTTAGTTAAAATGATATTAGTAACAAGTAGTGCTGGCTTTCTATATTTGCAATGTATTAATTACAAAATTCTATATATGAATTTGCAAATAACACCAGAGTACAGTGTAACCTTGAAAATTTACATCTTTAAAGCATGAGTAACATTTGGTAAAATGTAAAACACTATCATATAAGAAAGGGTAACCCAAAAGGCTAGAAAAGTATATTTTATTATTTAATATGACTCAAACTAGAAATTAATTCAGAAAGGAATTATACAGTCCAAATTTTGATAGAGATCCCCAAATAATAAGAGAGTAATAACATAAATTTTCCTGTTTTTCTTAAGAGGAAAATGCCATTGTAATTTCATATCAACAATGAAAATTCCAGTGACTGAGCTGAAGAGTAAGAGATATGCTACAATCTTATAAATGTAAAACAAATCTTATTTCATTACAGTATAAGGTTTTTCATACTGTTACTAATCTGCAGTGACAACATTTGATTGCGATGAACATATTTAATACTTACATAAAAAAGATAACCAAGCTAGGTTTGTTTTCTGATTTTTTTTCCGATTCTCATGTGTCAGAAGAGTAAAATAAAAATAAAGAGCTGATCCAATTAAACAAGGGGATCTCAAATTGGCACTTACTTGCGTGACAATGTTGTAGTGAATGCAGAACCCTGGTTCAGAAGGAAAATATTCATCAGATACAAATCTTATCTTAATTTGATTTCCTTTAGAAATCTGTTTTCCTGGTACAGTACCAGAACCACACCAGCGCCCTAATATAGTTCCATCACTGGGTTCCTCAACTTCTACAAAATCATACCTGCAAAAAGACAAAGAGAAAGAGACATCATTTCACAATCTGTTATTCTGGCAATGACCAGTTTTCATGTCTGTGGATGCTATGACTCCATGGACAACACCAAGGAGTTAATCCAAAATTTAACTGGGAACATATAATTAACTATTCTAAAGAAGAGACAACTGAAAATGAGCATCCAGTTGAAGAAATATGAGTCTATTTGGAGTCCTTACTTTTTCTGTTTACAAATTCCAAATTTCACTAAATAGCATTTTGTAAGGAGCAACCATATCTGGCATTCAATTCATGAATTACTGAACATAATTTCCATTTGGACATGACAGTGTTACTCCACTCAATTCCTATGATGACCACCCTCTACTTGTTGAGAGTAACTCCTTCATCCTGGCCAGGGGCCGTGGCTCTCCTCATCTGTGATGCAAGCTTTCCTAGAGCCACTTCGTACCACACTTGGTACTGTTGTTCCCTCGTGTGACTTTCCTGGGTGTGCTCAGCTCACTGTCATCTTTCTCTCTTTGGTAAACACATATTTCTAACTAACCATATATGTGTATAAGTGATCCATCTTCTTAGGCTGTTAATCCTTGAAGAAACAAACCAGTACTTACATATTTTTATTTTATATTTCACTACACGCAGTATCTTAAACAGAGGAATAAATGAGTGTTTTAAACACATGTCAACTTCTGGTTGGGAAGGTCTGGATTAGTGGTGCTCACTGAGACCAGTATTGCCCCTTGACAGAGTGTTTCAGAAATCTGCAGAAACATTTTAGGTTGTCTCAGTGATTGGGGGTGAGAAGGGGATGACAGAAACTTAGCAGGCAAGGTCCACATATGCCAACACTGGAAAGTTCTGAAAATGAGTACTTGCCCCACGTCTTCTATGCCTTTCAAATATTTCACTGGACATTTTATACAGACGCAATTTCTACTATGGATCATCTAAGTCTGGAACCTTACATCATCTCAGGTATAAACGCATATATGTTTTGGACTGTTTCAGTTTATAGTACATTTTCAAGAAAGTCAACTACAGAGTAAATTAAGGGAATTTTCTGTATTTTGTTTAGAACTTTACCAAGAGTTACTCACTTGGAAAAACACGTGACTAACAGGAACTATTTTCATCCCAACTAAAACAAACATATTCCTATTAGTCTACATTTATAGCTGTCACATTCACAAGGAGTCTACTTAAAAGACGCTAACATCTTCCCTTTATTTTTTTTAGGGTAATTGTTACTGTTCATTTATATATTGAAACACATTATTTTAATATAAATTACTTTCTGTTATTATAGATTTATATAACATGCAGGCCATATATTTATTTTTAAAACAACTTCACATATAAATAGATAACTGCTTCTATGAATTACATTTCAGAATACTAAACAGAAAACTGAAAAACTTTTGTTAAAAGAGAGTCTGACATGGTTGTAAACCACTGATAGATTTTTTTTTAATTTTAAATTCAGTAGATACCAGACTATCAAAAATACTACATTTTATGTAGTATTAAATATATGAAAGAAAAAAGTTGCTGAAAAAAGACAAAGTGTATAATGAAACAATTATAAATCTGAAGCATCCAAAACTCTCTTACGGCATGTAACTTAAACTGTTTCAGCTTCATTTTCCTCAAGGACAAACTGGGAATAATGCCACCTAACTCGGAGACATTTTAAGAAAGGAAAAATGGGGCTGCACTCCTGTAGCACCAGAAACACCATTTGCACAGAGTTGCCACTCAAGAAAGTTTGTCCCCATCTCTGTCCTGAACCCCTCCTACCTTTGCACACCTACCTTTTAAAATAACTTGGAAGTTTAAAAGCAGTAAATAAGAAAACAAAAAGACAAAGAGGAGATATGATTTTCCTATATCATATGAGAAGTTCAGAGTTATAAATTACATATGCATAAGCCAGGCAATATAACTATTCCAGGAGTTTTGGTCTACGTGTGTGTGGGATATGAAAAGGCTGGGCAGTGTGTGTGTGTGTGGGTGGGGTGGTGGTGTGTGTGTGTGTGTTTGGGGACGTTGGGTAATGGAAGGCCTGGGCAGTGTGTGGCAGTGTGTGTGTGTGTGTGTGTGTGTGTGTGTGTGTGTGTGTGTGTTTTGGGGATGTTGGGTAAAGCAGACCTAAGTAGATATTTCAGATCTATCTGGCGGAAATGTTGATAACTATCATTTTTTATCAAATGTGAATTTTTGTATCAGGGTTGTCTATACGTGAAGCAAAGCTTCTATTCGTTGAGGATCTGTTTGTTCTGTGCTTGGGAGGTAAGCAGGTTACCACCACTCATTCGACAGGGATATATGAAGCACTAATTTGGTGCAAACTGCTGTGCTAGCTTCTCAGGATACAAACATAAAACGATAGCTTTTTTGGGTTCTGGGTCCATAAAACACATTGGTTAAGTGCTGTAATTAGAGTATGTAAGAAATACTGTGGAATAGTAGAAGACAGAGAGTAATTTTACACAGTGAGATGAAGTCCAGCTTACAAAAGACTTGACGTTTAGGTTTTCAATGAGTACTGATTGACAAGGGATGAAAAGGGATGGGGGATGAAAATGCATTCTAGCAAGATGTACAATACATAAGATGTAATAGAAGAAAGGGCTAAGCATGGTCAATTGTGAATTGAGGCTGAGGAACAAAAAATTACATGGAGATCAAGGTGGACAAATAGATCCAGGTGAGAAGGTCTTGGCATTGCATGGTAAGATGATACCTAATGTAGATGAAGGGGGATGGATGCAGCAAACCACCATGGCATGTGTATACCTATGTAGCAATCCTGCACGTTCTGCACATGTACCCCAGAACTTAAAGTCTAATAATAAAAAAAAGACATTAGGTTGTTATTTTGTAGGCCAGTGTTGAAAACATGTAGGCACAGTTCTAATGGGCTCGATGTCTCTTTAAAAGTTGTGTCAATATTTAAAAAAATGGAATCTCATAGAAAACCTGGATGTTTGGCTTTAAAAAATCAAAGATCTGGTCATAATAAATATCATTAGCTTTGTGTGACTCCACAAGGGCTCACCTCCGGAATTCATGTCAGCTCCAGCAAAGGAGGTATCTTTGTTCACTTTACTGTCTTATCCTGAACACCTACATGCCTGGCACATAGTAAACCCTTTGTCAGTGTTTGGTGAGTGAAGGAGTGAATACTTGGCCTTCACAGCAACAGAGGCTGGAGCTAAATGAAAAAAGCTTTAGATAAGGAGTGTTCTTCCTAATTTTAAAAGTCCCTGTCTACTTGCTATGATTAAAACAAATCCAGATATCTTCATTTGCTTGTATTTGCCCTTTTGGCATCTGAGTTTGCCACCCTTGCATTTAAGAGGCAGAGCCCCTGGAGGTTTCATAGAGGTGAGTAACATGGACACATAATCACCACATGTTTGAGAATTCGAGGAAACAAGAACATTTCCAAGTGTGGGTCAAAAGAAAAGTTCGTTTAACAAAAGCATCCTGAGAAGCAGTCAGGGAAATAAGAGGGAAGCCACTGTGAGGGACGGTGCAGAGGTTAAGGTAAGAGACAAGAGAGAATTTCACCCGAAGCAGGAGTGGTCAATAGGGCCAAGTGCAAAAGAAAGATCAAAGAGACAAAAACTAAAAATCCACTGAAAAAAAAATACCACTGGATTTGGCCAGGATGAAGTAATTTCAATAAAGTGCTTCGACAGAACACATTGTGTCAAAAATTTTCCTGAGACTATTTTTCAAAATAACCATTTTAATCTTTCTAATATAAAAGCATCCTAAGGAGAAAAGAATATCCTCTTCAGGAAGTCTAAAATTAACAACTCACATAGCTATTTTACTATATACAATTCTTTTTATTTCTGTTTAAAAATAAAGTACATTATATGTTTATATGATCTGTAACTTCTTCCAACTTATTTTTAAAAAGGTTTTAATGACACAGATATATGTAGATTAAAATGTTAACACTTTATTGAGAAACAAAAATATCTTAACTTTTGCCTTATCTGATTTATGTCGATACAAAATCAACTGTCCTGTAAACAGGAGAAGGGTGATGAGCATATTATTATTTATTTCATGAAGATTTCCAACTGAATTTTATACCATTTAGAAAATAATCCTTATGAACATTTCTGGATTTGCAGCTAGACAGCTTGCAACTAATTCTTACATGTCCATGGAAGTCTAGTGCATACATTTATCACAGTGCTTTGAAAAATCTATATAGTTTTGTATTCTATGAAAGTTAAATGAAATGAACAACTAATAAACTACTATGTCCTTTATATGTTTCTAATTGTTTCACAGTAAATTAGACATTTCAAGATTTTCTCAGAATTCATGTCATACAAAAAGATGTAATTCTAAAATTCAAGCAATTATTCTACCATTAATTTTTATGGTCATACACAACAACTATTAAGATGTCTGTGGAATTTAAACTTATTAATGAAATCATTATTTACACACACACACACACACACCCCATTGCCACCTGATTCCATATTTCCTTACAACTTGTTTGAGAATGTAAAAGTGAGAACAGAAAAAGAATAATCCACTAAATCAAGTCATCTGCTTTAATAACCTGATATTTTTCTTATTTTCTGACACAACACCATTTGCAGAAAACAGGATTCACAGCAAAGGTTGCTTGGCTAGTATATGTTAACATACCTCAAACATCAAGGAGAGAATGAAGAGAGAAAACAATGATTAAAAACGTATCTCTAGGCCATAGCCAAATAAAAGGGAGATGATAAAACTAAGCAATATTGACACATAAAAGTGAAATCACAAAACACAGTCATCCTTAAATTCAGAAATCTATACATGCCCAGGTGACTGTTCTGGAGACATGGTAATCCTTATAATACACTCTCAGGTATTAATTTCCAACATGCACAATTGCCCACGTCAGTATTTAAAGGATTTGCTAAACCTATTTTATGAGCCAATCAAACATCACTTTCTCATGGCAACATGATACAGAGCACACAGGGCTAAGTGGTTTATAATGATCACTCCCTTTCTCTAACATACCCCTGGGGACCCGTGGAGGATTTATATCCTTTTATGTTTAACAAACAAGTCTGGTGTTGTAGACAAAATTTTCATTCTCATGTGGGAATTAAAAAACTGTGAGGACTTGAGGACGTCTTTCTTACTCCTAAGAATTTTAAGGAGTATACCAAAGAAATGAATTCATTGGTAAATGTAATTGTCAGACACTCAGCTTCTTTCAGCAAAAATAAACCAAGCCTGCAAAACAGGCTGTTTCTAGTTAATGCTAACTGAAACTCTGTCAATTAAACCTACCCCATGAATTATCAAACCTGTCGGTAGTGTGAAACCCTGCCAACAAATGAATGTGGATTTTAAAAAGGCCCAGCCCTCCAAATGTCAACTGGAGTCTGAGCTTGTTGAGAAAGGTAATAAAATTAAGAAGATAGCAATTATTCTACAGTGGGTATTGGCTTATGCTTTAATTTAGCAGAATGCAACTCAGACACAAAAATAGAAGTTTTAGATTCTCAGTTCGACAGTAAATTATCTATGCTTTAACTCACAACGAAAATAATATTAAAAATAATAATTACATTTGTTAAGTGATTTCTATGTGGCAGACACTGCTTTTTGTAGGTACATTTTATACATTAACTCATTTAATCCTCACAACAATCATAAAAATTAACACTTTTCCTCCATCCAGTCTATTAATTGCAAAATATAGAAAAGCTAAGTAACTTGGCCAAGGTCACACCAGCAACTAACTACAAAGCTAAGGCTTCACTTTCTGGAGTCAAACCTTCAGAGCCCATGCTTTTAAGTGCTAAGCCATAGTGCTTAATATATTTAAAATATGCCTATATAATTATATCTGCTTTATTTTAAGGCCAAACTGCAGAGAATTTCTGTATTTCTATTCAGATTGGCCAAATGTCCTTGTTCAATGGCTGGAGAAATATTTAGGACCATATAGATAAAAATGAGTAGTCAACTTGGTAATTTGGGCATATAAATTTTATAGATATTTATTTTAATTAATTTGGTAAAAGTTATTAACAGATGCTCTAAATTGTTTATGAAAAGTTTTAAACCTACATGGAAATGTGTAAGTAAAACCCACAGACATGCTTCGCAGGAGTCACAACATATGAACGGGGTAATTCTCATGAAACCATGAAGAGTTCTACCTGTGAGAAATGCTTACAAATGTTACGTGGTGAGAAACTGAACATTTAAAATTACGTTATTACTAAAAAAAAAAAAGCTACAAACATATAAACCATGAGGTCAACTTACAAAGCTAGAAAAATTAAGCAAATTGAAAGAAAATATCAGGTGAAAGTTACTAATGGCAAAAGCTGTAAGAGATATAATCAAAATTAAAGTTAAAATTCAGAATTAAAACAAAAAGCTGATTCTCAACAAGGGGTTAGAGGGAGAATGAGTCAAGAATTTACAAAGTTAGCAATGAGGAAGAAGATACAATCACAGATAAGAATATATTTTAAAAGTACAAGTATGTTTTATGTAACTTTATGCTAATCAAACCTAAAAATTAGACAAAATGGATGACTAAGAAAATTTAAATGATCAATATTCACTGAAAAAGCAGAAAGAGTTAAGAAACGAATAACTCTAGAAGAAATGAAAAGGACTGTCAAGGATTGCTTGGGAGGTCAAGAGTGCAAGACTAGCTTGGGCAACATGGAAAGATCCTATCTCTCTTGCTCTCTCTTAAGAAAAAAGATGCAATAACATGGGGTTTCCTAAGAGAGTTCTCCTTAACTCTAAAAGAATATCTCATTCCAATTTTATATAAACAATTAAATTAAATTTTAAAAAGCTAGGCTAAATCTTGTATCAAAGTTCTTTGAAACAGCGTGACTAGATCTTAAAAATTAAGACTAATTTCATGCTGAAATAAAAGAAAATGCAAAAATTCTCAAGCAACCTTTAATCATATATGATTTAATTAAAAGATATACAGGCATAACTTGTTTTCTTGCGCTTCACAGATAACTGCATTTTTTACAAATTGAAAGTTTACAGCAAGCCTGTGTCAAAAGCAAGTCTATTGGAGCCATGTTTTTCTGACAGCATGTGCTCACTTTGTGTCTCTGCGTCACATTTTGGTAATTCTCACAATATTTCAGACTTTTTCATTATTATTATATCTGTTAGGTGATCTGCAATCAATGATCCTTGATGTTACTAGTTGTTTTGGGGTGCCACAGACTGCATTCATATAAGATGGTGAACTTAATAAATATGTGTTCTGACTGCTCCAGAGACTGGCTGCTCCCCTTCCGTCTCCCTTTCCTTGAACCTCCTTATTTCTTGAGATACAAGAGTATTGGAATAAGGCCAATTAATAACCCAAAAGTGACCCCTAGGAATTCAAGTGAAAGAGCTGCTGTCTCTCACTTTAAATAAAAAGCTAGCGATAATGATGCTTAGTTAGGAAGGCATGTTG
This sequence comes from Sapajus apella, assembly GCF_009761245.1. Classification (NCBI taxonomy): domain Eukaryota; kingdom Metazoa; phylum Chordata; class Mammalia; order Primates; family Cebidae; genus Sapajus; species Sapajus apella. The sequence goes on along the minus strand of NW_022437007.1, from coordinate 8,275,069 downwards.
AAAGTCAAGACAGGCTGAAAACCAGGCCTCTTGCATGAGTTAGACAAGTTGTGGCTGCAAAGGAAAAGTTCTTGAAGAAAATGATGAGCCCTACTCCAGTGAGGACACTAATGATAAGAAGCCAAAACAGCTCCATTGCTGAGCTGGAGAAAGTCTGAGTGGGCTGGACAGAAAATCAGACCAGCTACAACATTCCTAAGCCAAAGCCTAGTCCAGAGCAAGGTCCTAACGCTCTTCAATTTTATGAAGGTTGAGAAGGGTTAGGAAGGAAGCTACAGGAGAAAAATTGGAAGCTAGCAGAGGTTGCTTCATGAGGTTGAATGAAATAAGCCATTTTTATGACACAAAAGTACAAGGTGAAGCAGCGAGTGCCGATGGAGAAGCTGCAGCAGGTTATCCAGAAGATCTAGCTAAGATAATTGACAAAAGCGGATATGCTAAAAAAAAAGATTGTGTGTGGATGAAACAGCCTTCTACTGGAAGAAGATGGCATGTAGTACTTAGATAGCTAGATAAGAAAAGTCAATGCCTGGCTTCAAAGCGTCAAAGGACAGGCTGACTCCCTAGTTAGGGGCTAATGCATCTGGTAACTTTATTTTGAAGTTAATGCTCATTTATCATTCCAAAAATTCTAGGGCCCTTAAGAATTATGCTAAGTCTACACTATCTATGTTGTATCAATGGAACAGCATAGCCTGGATGATGGCACATCTGTTTACAGCATGGTTTACTAAATAAATTAAACTTAATACTGCTCAGAAAAAAAGATTTTTTCAAAATATTATTGTTCATCGACAATGCACCTGGTCACCAACAGGCTTTGATGAAAATATACGCACAAGGACATTTGTGTTTTCACGCCTGCTAACTCAACATCTATTCTGAAGTCCATGGGCCAAGGAGTAATTCTGGCTTTTGTCTTATTATGTAAGAAACATATTTCATAAGGTAATAGTTGTCATGGGTACTAATTCCTCTGGTGAATCTGGGCAGAGTAAATTGAAAATTTTCTGGAAAGGATTCACCATACTTGATGTCATTAAGAACATTCATGATTCATGGGAGGAGGTCAACATATCAACATTAACAGGAGTTTGGAAGAAACGGGTTCCAATCTTCATGAATAAATCTGAGAGGTTCAAGACTTTGGTGGAGGAAGTAACTGCACAGGTGGTGGAAACAGCAAGAAGACTAGAATTAGAAGTGGAACCTGAAGGAGTAATTGAATTGCTGCAATTTCATGATAAACCTTGAATGAATGAGTTCATGAAGATGAACTAAGAATGATCCTTCAGAATACTAAGAGGAGAAAAACTATATCATCATACTCATAAACCCTCAAACAACAAAATCAACAATTTAGATAAAAACTGAGTAAACTGTGAATAGCATAAAATTTCAAATTGCGGTAAAACATTATGTAACAGAAACTATAGGCATTCTATTAGATAAAATTAAAGGTCATTCTCATTAAAGTTAGAACAAAGATAGGATTGGCCACTCTCACCATTAGTTTCCAATATTTTGGGAAAAGCCTCTAGCTGATTTAGCAACAGAATAAGATAACAAGTTGTAGTAGATACAGAGGAGACAAATAATCCTTAGTTAATAGATTCCCATGAGAACAGATTGTGGTTGGGTAAGAACAGAGGTTAGAATAGTGTGGCAATAACTCAGGAGTAGGACAAGATGGCTTGGAGTATACATAGGATGAAAGCTGAGACATCCCAAAGAATGTTGTACGGGGTGCGTGTGTGTGTGTGTGTGTGAATGTCTGAGAGAGAGTGTGAGTATGCAAGCTTTTTGAAACAGAGTCTCACTCTGTCATACAGGCTGCAGTGCAGTGCAGCAGTTACAGCTCCTGGGCTTAAGCAATTCTTCCCACCTCGGCCTCCCAAGCAGCTAGGACTACAGGTGTGAGCAGGTGCAAGGCATCACACCTGAATAATTTTTTTCTTTTTCTCTTTATTTTTGAGACGGAGTCTTGTTCTGGAGTGCAGTGGTATGATCTCAGCTCACTGCAACTTCTGGCTCCCAGGTTCAAGCAATTCTCTTGCCTCAGCCTCCTGAGTAGCTGGGACTACAGGCACATGCCACTATACCTGGCTAATTTTTTGTGTTTTTAGTAGAGATGGGGTTTCACCGTGTTACCCAGGATGGTCTTGATCTCCTGACCTTGTGATCTGCCTGCTTTGGCCTCTCAAAGTGCTAGGATTACAGGGATGAGCCACTGTTCCCAGTCTCCTTTTGTCAACTTTTTGTAGAGATAAGGGTCTCACTACATTGCCCCGGCTAGTTTCAAACTCCCGAGCTCAAGTGATATGCCCGCCTCAGCTGCCTAACATGCTGGGATTACAGGTGTGAACCACCACTCTGTATATATATTTATTTTATTTTATCTTATTGAGACAGGGTCTTTCTCTGTTGCCCAGGCTGGAGTACAGTGGTGTGATCTTTGCTGATTGAGACCTCTGCCTCCCGGCTTCAAGTGATTCTTGTTCCTCAGCCTCCAGAGAAGCTGGGAGTACAGGTGTGCACCACCATGGCCCTGCTAATTTTTTGTATTTTTAGGAGAGATGTGTTTTCTCTATGTTGGCCAGGCTGGTCTCGAACTCCTGTCCTCAACTGATCTCCTTGCCTTAGCCTCCCAAAGTGCTGGGATTATAGGCTTGAGCCACTGTGCCTGGCCGCCAATGTGTATATATTTTTAAGGTAGATTTCACAGAACTTACTGTGGAGTATGAGAGAATGACAGGGTCAAATATGATTCCAAAGCTTCTAGCTTTTATAATCTATCTGGAACTAATAAGAGAATTCAGTAAAGTGACTCAATTTAGTATCAATATACAAATATAAATAACTTTTCTTTATGACAGAGGAAAACAAAACCTGCACAGGGATAAAAATGTCTTTCACAGTGAAAATTTAAAAGTGTATAGTAATAAATTTAAGTGTGAATACTATATGAGGAAGCACATACAATATTACCAAGGGCGTAAATTTATTTTCATCAAAATCACAATAAGGCCTCTAAAATATTCATATATGATAAGCATAAAAATATATAATGCATATTATGAACCTGATACTTCATAAATATCAACTCATCCAATCTTCAAACACAACCCCATCTGGCTACTGTTATACCCACTTTAGGTATACGCAAAGATTATGTAACAAGGGAAAATTTACATAGGCAAGAGTAACAGAACCTGAGCAAAAACCTTCCTCTAAGCTTCAGAGCCCATATTCTTAACCATTACAGGATACTGTCTCTAGCTAAACAGGAAATAACAATCATCCAACCTCAAATGTGGCTATTGGCCAGGCACAGGGTGGCTCATGCCTATAATCCTAGCACTTCGGGAGACGAAGGTGGGAGGACAGCTTGGGGCCAGGAGTTGAAGACCCACATGAACAACATAGCAAGACCACATCTCTAAGTTTAAAAATTAAAAATAAAATAATAAAATAAAATGTGACATTTCATTATCCACTTGTGAAAATTCTAATTTACACTATCCAGACCCTTATCTGTGAAATGGGGATAATATTCATTAACTCTCAAGGTTGCTGTGACGGTTAAAGAGAGGGAGAATGTATATAAAGTGTTTAGCATAGTGTCTAACAATAAGTTGCTTGATAAGTGATAGTTTGGTTTTGTTCTATTCTTATTACTGCTATTTTTGCAACAATATATGCAACCTATGGAAGACTTCACCTCTGTGGCAGAGCAGACCACAGAGCTCCCCAAATAATAAGTTGAACAGATCACTACTTTTTAAAAAATTAATTTAATTTAAAAATGCAGTAGTGTGAATTTATGGGGTACAATGTGATGCTGTGAACACTGTTGGTGGGAATGTAAACTAGTACAGCCATTGTGGAAAATACTGTGAAGACTCCTCAAAAAACTAAAAATAGAACTACCATATGACCCAGCAATACCACTACTTAGTATATATCCAATGCAATCAATATGTTGAAGAGATATCTACACTTTCATGTTCATGTCAGTAGTATTCACAGTAGCCAAGATATTAAAGGAACTTAAGTGTCCATCGACAAATAAATGGATAAAGAAAGTATAGTATATATAAACACTGGAATTCTATACAGTCTTCAGAGAGAAAAAATTTTTCATTCATGACAACATGAACGGAACAGGACATTATGCAAGGTGAAATAAGCCAGCCACAGAAAGGCAAATACTAAATGATCTCACTCATATGTGGAATCTAAAAAAGTTGCTCTCATAGAAACGGACATTAGAAAGGTGGTTACCAGAAGCTAAAGGGAGCTGGAACAGATGAGGAAAGGAGATGTTGATCAAAGGGCAGAAAGTCTTTGTTAGACAGTAGGAATAAGTTTTAGTAACCTATTACACTACAATGCGAGCAAAGATCACTAATTTCAAATAAAGAGGCTCAAAAACCAGCCCTTTTGCCCTTCTTACCTGTGGGAGTAACTGTCTTGAATTTAACCCATCCAGAACAATGTAAACATATACATATATATGTGTGTATATATATGTTTCACTTCCTTCATTATATATATGAACACATACATATATTCCTTACATATATATATACACACACACACACATGTTTTGCTTCCTTCATTGTAGTAGAAGACAGATTCATCAATAACTAGTTAAAATACTGAGTACTTAATTTTTGTTTCTACATTTTGTAACCATAGGATTAAATGCACTCATGTACAAAGGGCTCCCCTGCCTGCTCAGCATTTCTTCCTACGATTGATCAGTTCCTGAAATATGTGATTACCTGTCTTCAGTCAGCTACCACCTAGGTGTAGACATGCATCCCTCATCCTGTTCTACTACTACTGAAATCACGCCAAGATTTGGGCATCTAATATTACTTGTCAACTGAGAGATGGCTTCCATGACAAAGAACACTATTCATGGTTCTTTTTATTCTATGGATCGCTTTCTGTACTCTCTATAAGAGACTTTCTTGTAATTAGTTTTGTAAAAACCTCATTAATGTTCAGGTTTGCTGGGTGTGATCGCTTGTAGTATGTGGCTGTCAATAGAGCATATATACAGTCACCATTTAAGTAGTCACAATTAAGTAACAGTTCACAGACAAGATAGACAAAATACCTTATTACATGTACCAACAACTGAATCATGGCATTATTGAAAGAAATTTGAGAAACTAAATTTAAGAAATAAAATTAACATATTTAGATTTAAGTAAAATTTTTATCTCATGGATATCATCTTGCCATTTCCCCTTCTACTTTGAACACGGTGGAGGAAAAGGGTAGGTCCTCCTCAAATGCATTCCAACTGCTGAGTTTAAGGTATCTAGGAATATAGAGATGAGAGTATCTACATTAAGGCTTACTTAAAGGGCATAACAATTTAAGGCCAGGTGTGGTAGCTCATGTCTATAATCCCAGCACTTTGGAAAGCCAAGGTGGGCAGACTGCTTAAGCTCAGGAGTTCAAGACCAGCCTGGGAAACATGGTGAAACCACATCTCTACCAAAAAATACAAAAAAATTAGCCAGGCTAGTGATGCCTGCCTGTAGTCCCAGCTATTGGGGAGGCTGAGGTAGGAGGATCACTTGAGCCTATGAGGTTGAGGCTACAGTGAGCCATGATCTCACCACTGCACTATAGCCTTTCTGACAGAGAAACACCCTGTCTCAATGAATCAATCAATCAGAAGGTCCATAAATATATTCTCTCATCTACCCAATAGCAAGAGTGTTCTAGGTATAAGAAACTCATAGATTACTATGTATCAGAAGACACTCTATAGGCCGCTTCTTTGGTACACAGTTTTCCTATCAATCAAATTATTTTCTTTGAATAGCTGAATAGCTATTCAAGGATTCTACAAAAAGTTGTGACTATGTTAGTATCATTATGTAATTTTCTTTCCTTTTTTTTTTTTCTTTTCTTGAAGACATAGTCTCACTCTGTCACTTAGGCTGGAGTGCAGTGGCACCATCATAGCTCATTGCAACCTTTACTCCTAGGTCCAAGGGATCCTCCTGACTCAGCCTCCCAAGTAGCTGAAACTATAGGTACACACTATAAAACTTGGCTAATTTTTCAAATTCTTTTAGATAAGGGATCTTTGTTGCCCAGGCTGCTGTTCAAAGACTGGGCTCAACCAATCCTCCTGTTGGGGCCTCCCAAAGGCTGGGATTACAGTCATGAGCCATGGTATCCAGCTTTGAGTTGGATTTTTTTTTTTTTACTTTGAGACAGAGTTTCACTCTTGTTGCCCTGGCTGGAGTGCACTGGTGCAATCTCAGCTCACTGCAAACTCCTACTCCTGGATTCAGGCGATTCTCCTGACTCAATCCCCTGAGTAGCTAAGATGACAGGCACCTGCCACTTTGCCTCACTAATTTTTGTACTTTTAGTAGAGATGGGGTTTCACCATGTTGGCCAGATTGGTCTTGAACTCCTGACCTCAGGTGATCCACCCACCTCAGCCTCCCACAGTGCTGGGGTAACAGGTGTGAGCCACCATGCCACTGCAATTTTTGATGACTGTAAAGGAAATTATTTTCTATTGAAGGTAAATATGAGTCAAATTTTTATCATTTTACCATTCATCAAGGCATCTTTAAAGGACTTACTATAGGTTAGGTTCTTTCAACTTTTATTTACACTGTATTATCGCTGCATTTGCAAAGGATGATGGACTTTAGATACAGACTTATATAAAGCTGAGAGAAACATTTAAGTAGCATAATAATAAAATTTGAAAAGGATTTATTGAGGGCTTATCAAAGCAATATCATGACTTCAAGCCTGATTTTAAAAGAAAATATTTTAATAGCTGACCAGCAACATAAGCCATTTTAATTCTCCATTTAGATATTTATCTCTTGGTGATGTCTGTGAAAAAGGAAAAAAAAATGAGTTTGTTTTAGAATATACCAAAGTGAAATAAAAATATTGTTCCTTTTAGGATTTTAGAGAATTTCAGGTACAGTTCCCAAATATAAGCATTGTTAAAGTATTTTAAGTATTTATGCTAGTGAATATCTATTCCATAATGAAATGGTTTCCTACAAATGCATCTGAAAAAATATCCTCTGAAGTTTAAAAAAATTCAGTTCATCAACATAATTCATTATTCAAAATTTGCCTTTAATAAGAACAGCTTTGACAAACGAGTAGAGCATTTCAATTCTGACTGCTGACTGATGATTCTAAGGAAGTAAGCGTTCAATATAAAATGGCTTAGGCTTCAGGTTCCTTCCTCTTCAGCAAAATAAACAACTAAATTCAAATGGTCTAGAATAACATTTTTTTAAATCATAGTTTTTTTTTTCTGGTTTAAGAACAAAGTCATATTTACTTTGATGTGTGCTCTTATGTCAAAAATATGCAGCTGAGACACATGCTTATGTAATACCCACATATATATGTACACACACACACACACACACACACACACACACACAATTACTACATTTGCCAGAAGACTGTATTATTTTCCAAGGTCAATACAGCAGTGTTATCACCAAAAACACCAATTTTCTACAGGCAATATCTAATCCAGGGGAACCAACTTTACAAACGCCAGTATACGATGAGGTCCTTAAAGATCTATTAGGAAGTAAGAGAACACACCTATATGTATGGGAGTGTTGAGAGGCAAAGCAAATGCGCGACACAGTGGAGTCCTGTACTTTGCAAGGCCTCTCCTCCGAGCCTGCAGGCCCAAAGATCAGGAGAAGTTCTCGTCCCATGAGGCAAATGAAACCATTTCCACCGGAAATGTTATAAAATATAATGCCTCTTCCTCACTCTGTCACTATCACAAAACATTTCCAAAGTGCTGTTGGGTGAAGGAGCACTCTGGTTCTGGAGATCTCTGACTACTGTAAACCACAAGTTCCTTCTAACAGGACAAAATTCTTTTTCTTATACATTGTGCAGCGCAAATCACATTTTAAAAGATCACCGTTTAGAATACAAAAGCACACTTTTGGATACATCTGACATATGCCCCATCTCACTCTTCTGATATGAATAATGTCCTTTACTTATCAAATATAGTGCAATCAGAATAGTTTCAAGAAGTAATGGCAGATGAGATCCAATATCAAGACTGTACTTAATAAGTGGAAGAAGTTTTTATTATCTAATAAAAACTCCGTTAGTTTTCTAGATTTTCTAGGACAGAAATTTACCTATGTTTTCTAATTTAAGTTACAAGAAAGTCTCAAACAGCTAACAGGAATTTTGAATGCTTTTTTGCTTTTTCTAACTTTTCTTCAGTGATCATTATAAAAACATATGTGTGCGTATATATATGTATACATATATATATAAAATTACGCATATGTGTGTATACATAATTACATTCTGGCAATATAATGTGTGTGCATTTATGGTATATTTAAGTACAGATAGAACAGGTAAAATTCGGCTTACATCACTTTCATTTACATATTACCTCCTAAGTAAGCCTGCATCTACTTTAAGAATACTCATGACCAATCTATAAAATTAATCTCTTGGAATACTGTAAACAACATAAAAATATGCAAAAAATGCAGACTCAGGCAGAATTAGCTAAAGTAGGTATACACATTTTTAAAAAATAAAGTACTAAGCAATCATAAGATAATCAATCTTCACTAGAGAATGGGATTCTTGGAGACTAAAATAAACTATTTAATGGAAAATTAGTGAAGTATAGACATTAATAATATTTTCTGAGACTTCATATATTGAACAAAAGAAAAATAATTTAACCTCTATTATGAGAAATTTGGTATTTGAGAAATCAGAAAAAGAAGTCATCTTATTCATATCATGTGTTAAAAGTAGAAAAACAACATTCTAACTCTTATGCTCTACTAGAATCATCACCCTTATTTCCAATGCCAAGGAATTTATGGAATACACAGGATTATATTTTTCACAGAAATGGATTGCTGAACAAGGGATTTAAGAAAAACAACAACAGACTGCCATTTCTCAAGAAGCGAAACAAAACAAGTATCTTCATATAAAGGGAAGTATTTCAGATTGTTAGGTGATTTCATCACTGTAATACGTCCTGCTAAGGCTATTACTTCATATTTTGTAGCATAAAAAGGGAAGTAAGAAATTCTAGGCTGCGTGCCTACTTGGCTAAATCTACCTTCCTGGGTAATGCCCCTAGGCAGGGATTTTTTGGCCCTAGGTTTATTTTATTTTCGTTTTCTCACTTCAGAATTTTCCTCTTGCTCTCTATTTATTTCCTTATCCTGTTAAAATTACTCCTTAGAAGTGCTTTAATATCTTGATAGGCTCCTGTGTCACCAGAAAATTCAGCAGATTTTATCGGTCTCAAATGTATCACTCACTTCATTTCCTCTTTTGTTCCAGATGTTTTTTCTTTGATTTCTCTCTCCTTGACAGAAGAGGTAGGATAGCTCTTAAACAAAAGCTATTATTGTCTCATGAGTGATATTCACATATTCAGAATTTTTATCTACCCATTTATTCCACTGAGCCTCAATATCACTCTCTGCAAACACCAAGAATCAATCATGCAACACTTCTCAATTTTATTAATCTTATAGACAACAGAAATAAAAATTAGGTACAAGAGTCTCAAACTACTTGTATGAGAACCTTCCCACTAGTATTATTTCAGTAATTTACTAGAACCAAATAGAAATTAGGGCCCATTTCTTCAAAAATGTTTCTGAAACCCTGTGTTAATTGTTACACATATATGCAAAACTAAAGTCCAATAATTGGCCATTTGTAGCAATTTACTTACTCCGATTTCAATTACTAAGCTGTTTATATTTTTATTTAACTATAATTAAAATATGAAAAGTACACATTCAAGTGTTTTAAAATATACAGCAAATACAATTCTAAAAATAAGCTTAAAAGCTCCTCAGAGACAGAAACTGCATTAAAACAAAAACATAAACAAAAACAAAATAAGCAGAGACACTTCACACCCCCAGACCTTATCAACTGTATGACACTACATCACAAGAATTAAAGCATTTCATTTGGTTGATATGAGAACTTAGATACCTCAAACTACAAAGGAAAATAAAAGATAAAGCAATGTGCATCCATTCCCTGTCCCCACCACAAACTTCAGTTCTGAGATCTGATGAAACACAACTTTCCATTCTACATGTAGGTCTTTGGGCAACTGAGTAATTGTGGGCTACTTAGGGCTTTAGTCATTTGTGAACCTCAACCTGGGCGAGACAGTATATTTCACCAGATGGCAAATATGATCACATTTTTTGGTACAGCAACTCCAGCAATAATAGTCCTGTCATAGGTCAAGAACGTACTTTATATCTCCAAGTTATGACTAATGGGTTCCAAGCACATACGGTGGTACATTTCATTGGATATACTTCAAAGCTGTTTATTGGTAGCTTTGAAAATATTGAGCATGCAATTCTTTAAAACAAAAGATTCCATGCTCAACATTGAGAAACATGATCAATGAAGTTATTTACTACCAATAATATAATCATCTCCACTTCACTTGGCACACTTTCACGTCTTCTACAGATTTCAGCTACATATTATTCCTCAGAGGGGCTTTCTGTGAGTCCCACAAACAGAGATTGCCATGTCTTTGCAGCATGGTCCCCACCACACCCATGACTATTGATAATTATATTTTTTGTATACCTATCCCTCTACTATTCAATGCTTTCTAGAGGCCAGGGACCCATCTAATAATCTTTGTAGCCCCAATATTTAGCATGGTATTTCCTCTAAACACAGAGAGGACTATATGACTGTTGAGTGACGGAGAGAGAAGTCAATTCACACATACATAGTATAGTAACAAACATATTTATATACAAATATGCACATAGAGTAGGCAACCAATTAGTCATAATTATACATGTGCTGTTGAAATATCTCTATATAACCAATATTTATACTCGGGAACATTTTTTCATTTTTGTCTCTAATTGTGGCTATTCACATGAAATACAAATATAACTAATTTTCTAAAAATTTAGCTGGGTTCAGTGGTACCTGCTGGTATTTCCAGCTAGTTGGGAGGCTGAGGCAGGAGGATCCCTTGAGCCTAAGAGTTTGAGGCCGGCCTAAACAACATAATGAGATCTAGTCTTTTTTTTTTTTTTTTTTTTTTTAGGGTGAGGACAGGTTCCTGCTCTGTTGCCCAGGCTGGAGTACAGTGGCATGATCTCAGCTCACTGCAACCTCCATTTTCTGAGTTTGAATGATTGTCTTGCATCAGCCTCCCAAACAGCTAGGACCACAGGTGTATGCCAACATGCTCAACTAATTTTTGTATTTTTAGTAGAGATGGGGTTTCACCATGTTGGTCAGGCTGGTCTCGAACTCCTGACCTCAGGTGATCCACCCACCTCAGCCTCCGAAAGTGCTAGGATTTCAGGTGTGAGCCAACATGCCTGGCAGACCCTGTCTTACAAAAAAAGAAAAAAAAATGCAAGTGGCTTTTTAAAAACAAGGACACTAAACTTTATTTCGAGTAATAAATAAGACATAAGTTTTCAAACTTTATTATAATGTCAATCATCCTTCATCTTTTCATATGTTCACCCCATAGTGAGCATTTTCATTTGCTATATACATGTGGTACACCAGTTTACACAGGTTATGCAACTTGCTGTGTTTTAATTCCATAGTTTATTTATTAAACACACCCCATCGTATAAATTGTTACTTCCAGTAGTTTTGTCTTTTTAATTTTTTTTCTATTTTCTCTCTTAATATGGAAATCCTATTATCACTGGTCCTCATTGACTTAATATTAAAAATTATTCCAGTTGTCTCCCATAAAGCGTCTACAGTCAATACTCTTATTTCTCCCTCCATACACCATTTCTCCACACCACTTCAAGGCTTCTCTTCCTTAAAAACAGGCCTTAATTTATCATGCCACTTTCTTAAAACAGAGGTGATATATAAGCCACATATGCCACACACGAAACCATCAACCGCTATTATTTTCCTTAACTCATCAGGATTTTTAGTAGTATACAGTTGACCCCTGAACAACAGGGGTTCGAAATGAGTGGGTCCACTATTATGTGGAAGTTTTTTCAATCAAACTTGTATAGAAAATACAGTCCTTCAGGAATGCAAAACCCACGTATTCAGAGGGCCGACCTTTCCTATATGCTCTTCTGCAGGTCCTGCTGCTGGACTGCAGTATATGTGGATTTGGGTGTATGTGGGCGGTCCTGCAACCAATCCTCTGACTGGTTATCCCCTGAGAGATGACTTACATTTTTCATTTAAACGTAATCCATTTAATTCTGGTTTACAGGTTGGTATTTTGAGAATTTGGTTCATATGGACCTACATTGAGAAACTGATCACTGTTTAATGTAGTGTTCAAATCAGATTTTGAATCATTCCAGCAAAAGGCTACATTCAAGTGGTGTATTCGTGAAGGCAAAAATCAACTTTTGAAGTTTCTTGGCAGCCAGCCTGCTGATGGCCTCCATAAGACTGTGCATTTCTGTTCAGACTTCTACCTTTTGCAAATATGTTTTATTCTTCACAACACAGCGTTTTATAGGATTTTGTTTCTTTATTGTTTCACAAGCATAACTGTCTCTGGCTAGTTAATGTTTGCTGAGGCAGAGACTATATTAATGCTTCTACTTTATACTTAGTGGATATTCAATAAGCAAATATTCAATCTGTGACTATGGGCGAGTGAATGTTTATGTAATCTAACTGCCACACAATAAAACAGGAAGAATAATTAAACTTTAACTTTGCACCAATCTTAAAAAATTTGACGACCATAAATTCCTGTTTGCAAACTGTTTTGGGATGGAGTTATAGGCTGTAAACCATATACTTTATTGCCAAAATCATCAAATAGGGGTAAAGTGTTCATATGACTAACATATTACTTAATAATTTATACTTTTTAACAAGGTATTATTTTTATTTAGTTTTATGATGAACAGGAAAGACAGTAATTTTTTTGTTTTATATAGCAAATAATATAACAGCAAATAGAGAAAGTGATAATTTTATTCATATATAATAGTATACCTTAGAGCAAAGGTGTGAATACCATCTCTACCATTCACTTGCTCTTTAAACTTAGATAATTTTTTATATCCTCTTTCAGTCTGTAAGCTTCCTTGTAAAATAGGGAATAATAATACCTACTCCTTGAAGGACTGCTGAAAAGATTAGAGTTGTGGATAAGCAGCATAGTTCAAGGTTTGGCAAATAGCAGGAGTCAACAAATGGTGGCGTTTATTACATAGCAACTATTTGCTTGGTTTCTCTACCCAGGCTCTTGATAACTTGAGACCATCAGAAAATGAATGCAGTATAAATAGCCTGAGACACTGAGAGGCATCTTCTTCCCTCCCTTCTTTCTTCTTTCCTTCCTCACTACTTTCCTCTTTCATTTCATATCTTCTCTTTTTCTTTCTTTGGTTTCTTTGTATACTATGCAGAAAACTTGGAATAGAATTTTGGACCCTCATTTTTCCCTCTTGGGAAAGTCCTCACATTACAGACCTTGAGACAAATAACAAATATCTTAATCTTGCTAAGCTTTAAAGAGGAGTGTCACAATTTGCAGCATGATATCAAACTATTACAGTCACTTTTTTGGATGTTCTCAATACAGATAAATAGTAGGTTAACTGCAATTTGAGATTTTTTTTCCCTCAAAATATGCTAAGATAACATACAGTGCAGGCCTCATTTCCAGAGATTAACCCCAATACCTCAGCAAAAACAGTGCCTACCACAATTCCATGAAATAATTTTAGAAGCAATAAATTATGACCGGTTCCATTTACACAAATATTTTGATATCATGAACTAGCCTGCTTATTCAAACTGACAGACAGAGATAGAGAGCTACAGATAGAAAGGTCAAGAAGTAGACTATGTTTTTGAAGTTAGTACGTGGGGTTTCTGGTGAGATTTCTGGTGAGAAAGGAGTAGGGGGTTAAATCAGCTGCCATATGGGGAAACGATCTATGTCTCTTGGCAGACAGAAAGAAAAGCCTACTTGAGATTTGAATATTTATTCAAACATTTTCGAAGTCCTTGAAACAGCTAAGAGGAATAACTGCTTTGGGTGAAAAACAGTCTTCCTGCACTTAAGTTTCAAAATGCATTATGGGTAATAGAGAGTCATTTACTACTTCATAACTGTCAGTAGGATGTTGAATCAAAAGAATATTTGGTTCTACTGCAATGAGCAATTATACATGGTCTTGAGTCACATAGTTAAGAGTTTAAAAATGGCAAAAAACAAAAAACAAAAAAAACCCCACAACTGAACAGCTTCATAGATTTTTAGGCGGTAACATTTTTGTCATATTAAATTTATTTTTTAAAAAGAAGTTTCTCAAAGCTCAAAAATATGAAGAAATGGGACTAGGTAAAATGTTACATTATCCATTTAGATGAGGTGTGAGATGGGGTCAGAGAGGGTTGCCATAGTATTGGCACTTCCAGAAAACTGATTTTCTTAAACTGATTATGAATGGAGTTTATCAGCAGTTTAACCATTTATCATTTAAAATGAATGTCATCACTAATCATCAGAGAAGTGCAAATGAAAATCACGAGATAATGCAAATCATCTCACACCAGTCAGCCTGGCTATTATTAAAAAGTACAAAAATAATAGATGCTGTGGAGAAAAGGGAGCTCCTATTCAATGCTGTTGGGAATGTCAATTAGTTCAGCCATATTAAAAATGAATTTTAATCCAAGGGCTTATACATAAGTCAACATTTTAAGAAATCTGAATTATGTTATTTAAACTTTAATATTTTAAAAGAACTTTTATAAACATTATCTGCTTGGATGAAGGCAAAACATAAATGTTAGTGTCCCTGTGTATTTGTGGATAATCCTGGGAAATAGATATTTTAGTGCTGGAAGTGACTTAAATCTTCATCTGGAACCCAACCCCTTTATTTCAACCCAATAACCAAATTCCACTATATTTTAAGAATGATCCAATCCCATTATGTTTTTAAAATCCTGTTATATTTTAAGCACACAATGATAAAATAGGAAAATAATTTAACCAGGGCCATATTTCTAGTAGTTAATGATAGAAATAAAATGGAAACATCACAAGCCAGTGTTTCTGCATGGTACCTGGAGCAAATCTCTTCATTTTCCATACTAGTAATCCCAATATTGTGTATACTGAAAAATGTGTTCAGGATTTTACCTTGATGCATGAAGACCAATCTCCTCCCCTCAGAGTCTCCTGTGGGATTTTAATTACTGGGAACAAGAACATAAACCTCTGTGTACTGATAATGTAAACATGTTATTGATAAAAACTAATGAAGATACACATTTTTCTAGGCTAGAACGTATTTCTATATATACATAAAAAGAAGTATGACACTATCTAGTACTCTGAACTGGAGTTCACAGAAGACAAGTTTACTCCACAGGGGCAGGAACCTCTGGCCTCCTCCCTCATTGTCCACCTTTGCATGGATATTTGTGAAAACAAAAAGATCTCACCAATTGTTCTTAAGCCAGAGGACATCATATATGAGCATCCACCATGACCAACGTTCAGTTTCAGTGAAGTAGGCAAGTCACAACTACATAAACCCTGCTTTACAGCATTGCACAAAATTAAGGTAAGGTTTTCCCTTTGATTTAACTTAATAAAATGTTACATTTAAACAAGGATCTTTTCATAACATTTTTCTTTACATATTTTAATCTAAAAACTTCCTCCTTGATTTCTATGAAATAGTCTATATACCAATTGAAACCCTTATTCTTTTTTCTTTCCAGTAGTTTCAGTTAATGATAATTCTTGCCTCTGCCTTCACAGAATCATCCTCCTGAGACTCAGAGTTATGCTGCCTTACCTACAGTAAACACTGACTAGAATTTAACATTCATATCATTTATTCTGCTGAAAATGAAGCTGTTAGTATGACCTACATGAAGTTGGGAAGGCAGTCCTAACTTCCATTTTGTACCTTCACATGCGAATCAAATGCAATGAAATATCTTTAAGTTTAAGGACTTTGTTAAATGTTAATTTAACCATTCTTAACTGTATAGCAAAACAATGATTTTTTTTTTGTAAAAGATTATTTTTATTTGTCATTCTGACAAAAGAATCTTAGAGGGAAAATCAAGTAAGAATGAAAAACATCAATTAGTGAATTAGAAATTAATTTGAAGTCAGATTCTGCCTGTATTATAAAAGCCTGAAGAGGTAGTGTATTTAAAGACTGGCTTCTTTAAGAGTGAGGTTGTTCCATAAGAAGAGCTGGAACCTGAACGAATCTAGTACCCCAAGGGTCAAGAATTAACAAGATCAGGTGAATTTCAGAAATTGTTATTTGAAAATTCATATAACAATATGATATTAATATTTTAATATTGGAGACATATCTATACAAACATTGATGAGGTTGAAACAAGAAAAACCAACACAAAATTATTACAGTTCATTTTTAAATTTATACATTTAGAAGTCCTTTATTAATAATAGTTAGTGTTCTAAGCCCAGCACGGTGGGTCATGCCTGTAATCCCAGCACTTTGGGAGGCCAAGGTGGGTGGACCACGAGGTCAGGAGATCGAGACCTTCCTGGCCAACATGGCGAAACCCCATCTGTACTAAAAATACAAAAATCAGCTGGGCGTGGTGATATGCGCCCGTAATACCAGCTACTTGAGAGGCTGAGGCAGGAGAATCGCTTGAACCAGAGAGTTGAAGGTTGCAGTGAGCCGAGATCACACCACTGCACTCCAGCCTGGCAAAAGAGTGAGACCCCGTATCAAAATAATAACAATAATAATAATAACAATAACAACAACAACAATTAATGTTCTATTGCTACTGCTTTTTTTTTTTTTTCCTGGCAAATGCCACAATAGGTAACCAGTAAGCTAGCCTGACAGTGACATGAATATTTCTTTGGTTCTAGAAACTGTCCATATTTAAGTCATTGTGCCAACCGGAAGACTCAAAAAATTGCAACATTACTTCAGTGGCAGCAAGGCAACTATGGAAAGTAAGGGCATGGCACAAAAAAATGGCTTTCCAAAATCCCCAAAATCCTCATAGAGCACAAACTCTTCTAATTGATGCAGCAAAGTGATCTTTGTGCAATATCAAACAGGCAAGCTAGAGAAAGAAAGGTAAAGAAGAGAGGGAGGTGTTGACAATAAAAAAGGAGAGGATACGACGCAGGAAAAAGGTAAAGGGTTGGTGAGACAGTGGTTGAGCCAGACAGGAGTTTGGGAGTTGCAGGACACATTCTTTCTCTACTTGGAATGTTGATTTTGAACATTTCAAAATATAAAACCAAAACATCTCATTAGCCAAGAGCAGAATCCCTTGATCTCAGACTTGGTCAGATCCGCACCCTTTATTTTAAGCCCTCTTGGGAATGATTTTTTAAGTTACAAAAGTAATTGCTACAGAGGGCAAAGGACAACAAGGCTATAAATTATGCCACTGGACTAACTGCACGCAAAAGAAGTTGCTGGAAAGGGCATTGGCAAAATCCTCACTCTAAAAAGAACTTGATTCTGTGGCCAGAATGCACATAGTAAAAACAATAACTAAATTAGAAAGTTGCCTGTTAATGCCTATCTGTTCTAAACATCAATAGTAGAAATAGTTATTTTTGTATGACCAACACCTCTTCCTCCTCCTAAAGAAAAAAGAAAGCTTTGCTTTCAGGGGCCATTTCTCCACCAATCATAGGACAACAGTTGGGTCTCAGGATGGGCATGTAAACCAAATCTTGCCAATCAGAGTAACACGTATGCCTAATTCATACTATTGCAACTGGCTCACATATGGATACTTGGTCCAAACCAGGCCAATTACAATTCTTCCCAGAGATTTTGCACAAAAGTTTTTGTTTCTTTCAAAGATCATTTAAGTGCTAAAATCTTGCCACTGGACTTTCTCTGCCATTTTAGAAGGACAGCCTGATAGAGAATCAAATCAACTAGTAGAAAGCAAATCTGTCGAGGCAGAGGAAAATCAACAGAGAAATCTACAGAGGCAGAGAAAACTGCCAATAGAGAGTTGATGGCATCCTTTCAGATGCTAAAGTCTATGCCTAAAATTTTCAGTATCATAATCTAAACATTTCCATTTGTACTCTTAGAGTCACTAGCTGATACAGTTTGGCTGTGATGACCGAATCTCATCTTTTAGTTCCCATAATCCCCATGTGTTGTGGGAGGAAACAGGTGGAGGTAATTGAATCATTTGGGTGGTTACCCTCATGCTGTTCTCATGATAGTGAGTTCTCAGGAGATTTGATGGTTTTATAAGGTTTCCTCTTTTGCTTGGCACTTCTTCCTGCCTCCATGTGAAGAAGGATGTGTTTTCTTCTCCTTCCATCAGAATTGTAAATTTCCTGGTCCTCCCCAGCCCTGCAGAACTAAGTCAGTTAAACTTCTTTCCTTTACAAATTACCCAGTCTTGGGCAGTTCTTCGTAGCAGCATGAGAATGGCCTAATCCAGTAAAATAAAAATAGTACTGGGAATAGTGGCGTGCTGCTGTAAAGACACCCAGAAATGTAGAATCAAGTTTGGAACTGGGTAACAGGCAGAGGGTAGGACCATTTGGAGGGCTCAGAGGAAGACAGGAAAATCTGGGAAAGTTTAAAACTTCCTAGAGACATGAAGTGCTCAGAAGACAAGAAAATGTGTGAAGGTATGGAAATTCCTAAAGACGTGTTGAATGGCTTTGACCAAAATGCTGACAATGATATGGACAATGAAGTCTGGACTGAGGTGGTCTCAAATGGAGATAAGGAACTTGCGCGAAATGAATTAAGTCACTCTTGCTATGCTTTAGGAAAGAGGTTGGTGGCTTTTTGCTCCTGCCCTAGAGATCTGTGGAACTTTGAACTTGAGAAAGATTATTGAGGGTATCTGGCGGAAGACATTTCTAAGTGGCAAAGCATTCAAGAGGTGACAGAGTACAAAAGTTTGGAAAATTTGCAGGCTGACAATACAGTAGAAAAGAAAAACTCGCTTTCTGGAGAGAAATTCAAGCAATTTGTATAAGTAAGAAGGGGCCAAATGCTAATCACCAAGACAATGGGGAAAATGTCTCCAGGGAATGTCAGAGAACTTCACGGCAGCCCCTCCCATCACAGATATGGAAGACTAGGAGGTAAAAATGGTTTTATGTCTGGACCCAGAGTCCCTGTGCTGTGTACAGCCTAGGGACTTGATGCCCTGCATCCCAGCAGCTCCAGCCATAGCTAAAAGGGAACATGGTAAAACTCTGGCTGTTGCTTCAGAGAAAGCAAGACCAAGCCTTGGTGGCTTCCATATGATGTCAGTCCTGAGAGTGCACAGAAGACAAGAATTGAGGTTTGGGAATCTCCACCTAGATTTCAGAAGATGTATGGAAATGCTTATATGTCCAGGAAGAAGTCTGGTGCAGGGGTGGAGCTCTCATAGAGAACCTCTGCTAGGGTAATAAAGAAGGGGAATGAGGAGTTGAATCCCCTACACAGGCTCCCCACTGGGGCACTGCCTAGCGGAGCTGTGAGAAGAAGGCCACTGTCCTCTAGACCTCAGAATTGTAGATCCACTGACAACTTGCACACTGTGCACATGAAAAAGCTACAGAAACTCAATGCTAGGCCTTGAAAGCAGCTGAGAGCTGAGCTGTACCCTGAAAAGCCACAAGGGCAGAGCTGTCCAAGGCCATAGGAGCCCACCTCTTGCATCATCATGACCTGAAAGTGAGACATGCAGTCAAAGGGGGTCATTTCAGAGCTTAAGGATTTGACTGCCCCACTAGATTTTGGAGTTACATGGGTCCTATCGCCCCGAGGTTTAAGCAAATTTATCCCATTTGGATTGGGTGTATTTACACAATGCCTGTACCTTCATTGTATCTAGGAAGTAGCTAATTTGCTTTTGATTTTACAGGCTCATATGCATAAGGGACTTGCCTTGTCTCCAATGAGACTTTGGAGTTGGACTTTTGGGTTAATACTAGAATGAGTCAAAATTTGGAGGACTGTTGGAAAGTCATGACTGTGTTTTGATGTGTGAAGACATGAGATTTGGGATCAGGGGTGGAATGATATAATTTGGCTGTGTCCTCAACCAAATCTCATCTTGAATTGTAATTCCTATAAATTTCACATCATGAGAGGAACCAGATGGGAGGTAACTGGATCATCGGGATGGTTACCCTCATGCTATTCTCATGATGGTGACTGCAGTCTCATAAGATCTGACAGTTTTATAAGGAGTTTTTCCTTCTTTGGCTCAGTACTTCCCTTACCTGCCACCATGTGAAGAAGGATGTGTTTGCTTCCCCTTCTGTCATGATTGTAAGTTTCCTGAGGCCTCTCCAGCCCTGCAGAACTAAGTAAATTCAGCCTCTTTCCTTTATAAATTACTCAATCTCGGGCAGTTTTTTTTTCTAGACAGGGTCTCATTCTGTCACTCAGGATGGAGCACAACCTCGGTTCACTGCAACCTCTGCCTCCCAGGTTCAAGCAATTCTCCCACTTCAGCCTCCCACGTAACTGTGATTACAAGTGCACGCCACCATGCCCAGCTCATTGTTTTTGATAGACTCAGGGTTTTATGAAATTGGTTAGGCTGGTGTCGAACTGCTGATCTCTCGTCATCCATCCATCTTGGCCTCCAAAGTGCTGGGATTACAGGCATGAGCCGCTACACCTGGCCTCAGGCAGCTCTTTATAGCCCCATGAGAATGGGCAAACACACTAGCTAAGCATTCGTAGTCACTTGATAAAAGAGTCTTCAATTAACATTTCCTTATATGAATCCCTGTATCTTACAATGCAAGCCTTTACCTGTTCGGAATGTTATTTTATTAAGGCGTATTTCTAGCAGAATGGTCAGATTATTCCTAGACCTGATGTAATATTGGTCTCTCCTCTTCTCAGGTCCCAATGTAAAATTTCCCTGTTCAACTCAAAGAAAAAAGAGAAAGGCCGTCTCTCCTGTAACAGATTGGACATTTAGCTCTCTTAAGTTACTCTTTGGTTTGTCTTCAATATAAATGTTTATAGTGGCAGCAACATTTAAATGGGTCATTTTGTTTCTCCCACAGCTTATGCTCTGGGGCAAAAGATAACATATCTTTCAAATAAAAAGAATTGGGATGGTTTAAAGGTTTTCTTTGCATACCAGTACACAGGCAACCCTATTCCCACTCCTACACAGAGTGCATGTAAGAGAGCAACATGCTTTCTATTAATGCATCGAGCAGGAAAAAAAAAAAAATCAGGCAAACTCTAAGTATGAGAAAATATATACCTCTGAAGTTTTGTGTTTGAGACAAAATACCTCCAACTAAATAACAAAATTCCTTCAATAGACACTGCGTGGTTCTATCAGCATTCTCTTTCTAAAATACAGACCAGTACATGACCTTGTTCTGCAACGAAACCATTTCTTCTGATAGCATAAAAAGGGAAGTTTAAATCTCTAAGCTTAGTATTCAAAGTTCTTCACAATTTAGTCCTCTCTACCATTACACGCCCACCACTTACCACACCTCCAAGGCATCTCAGGCTCCAGAGAAAGTCAATGTTCTCAAATTATTTTCTCTATATCCAGTTTAACACTATTTGGAGTTCTCATTTCTCTATAATCCACCTGCTATTTTATTTTCAGTAACTGTTACTGAGTATCCATTAGGTACTAGTCAGCTACTGACATCCTACCTAGTCTTCAAGACCCAATATATATTACATTCCCATCTATCTCCTAGTTATGACTAATCTTTCTATACTTAGATTACTTCTTATTTAAAGCCATAGTACTATGTTTGCCTACACAACTACAACACACCCTCTTCTTCTTCCTTAAAGCTATAGTGATTTGTTTAGGTCACTGGTATGGTTTGAATGTTTGTTTGTGTCCTTGCAAAAGTCATATGTGAAATCCTAACCCCTAAGGTGATGGTATTTGAAGTGGTGTGTTTGGGAAGTGATTAGGCCGTTCGGGATCAGCACTCTTATAGAAGGGGCCTATGAGAGATTCCTCACACATTTAACAATGGGAAGACACAAAGAGAAGACAGTCGCCTTTGAACCAGGAAGACGGCCCTCCCTTGCTGTCACAGAATCTGCTGGTGTCTTGATCTTAGCCTTCCCAGCATCCAGAATTGTGAGAGATACAATTCTGTGCTTTATAAGCCACCCAGTTTACGGTTTGTTATAGCAGTCTACAGAGGGTGAGGCAGTAACCACCATGCTGGTGCTTCAGCACAGCTGGGCCACTAAAGCAAGTTCTGGGGATGTGTAATTCTTCCCCTTCCCCTTGCCAGCACCTGAGGTAGGCATACCACAGAAGGGAACCATGGCATCATTCACAACACTGGGCAAATGTTCTTTTCTGCCCTTATAGTAGGGTTCCCACAACATATCTTAAAGAGGTTCTGAATTTTTTGTTTGGTTATCCTGTCTTTTTCCTGCCATCATGAATAAGACTGAAATTGTCAGTTACTGTCCAAAACCCAGTTACTTATTCTCAGGCCAGTGTTGCGGGTTCAGGATGGGGAGAATGATGTCTTTGTATCTCTCAGGGCTAAAATTTAAGATTGCTTATGCTAAATATGGACTAGTAGTGCCTTTCATTTTCCTCAGTCCTTTTAAGGGGCTAATGAAAGCATTCTGCTTAGAAAATAAATTCTTATGTTGTACTTACTGGTCACTAAAGTCATTATCGCCAAATAAACAATACTGCAATACTGCCTTTATTTCATTTCTGTGGTCATGCAACTAAGGAATATTTTATTGTTTTCATAAAATAACATTTCCTTAAATTTTATCATCCGCAGCTTGCACTGGCATTGTAACATTGATACAAGAGATCTATAATATCCTTGAGAACTATACTAGAGTGAAACACAGAAAATGAGTGTTTGAGTTTTTGAGGTCTGCATGGAAGGGTTAATCTATCCACCCCCATCTCTCCATAATAAATGAATAACAATTACTTAGAGACTGTTGATGGTAAAGATACACAGTTGTGGTATAAATTAGAAAATGAACAAAAAGTAGTCTAAACATAATTAGTTACAGTAGTGACGATGCTCTATTTGTTGCATACTAGGATTCATAGCATTTTATCTTAATTGTTTATATATTTGTCTGCCTCTTGACTCAGACTATGAGCTACTTGAGGACATGAACAATCTCCTACTTACTGCTGACTTCTAAATTACCCACCACACTTACTGTGGTAGGTTATACTTACTACACTTATACAACCTAAAACTTTATGTCCAGTCTAACTAACTTCCAAGAATAAAGGAGAAATAAAGAAAATTCAGTTGTTATACTTACTGTGGCAGATAATTAGAAGATAAATGTTTGTTGACTATAAGAGTAAATGAATGAGCAAATAGTAAAGTCACATTTATTTTGTTATAAACAGAAGGAAGAAGAAAAAATGTCTAAACATTTTTTCATTATAAAGAAAAACTTAATAATTTTGACCATCTGAAATTCTAAATATTTAAAAAGTCTGTTTATTTCATTTAACAGATGTAGCATTCCTATATCTCATTACCCTTTTTCCTGATTGGACCAGTTACAATAATTGTTCTAAAAGGAAGAGGTGTTTTGGTGAAGATGAAGCACATTTTAAATTGGACAGACTGATTAATCCATCCTTTTTCAAATGCTGTCTCTCATCATCTTTCTCTTTGTAAAATTGTATATATAATATGTATATTATTTATTTCAGAAGAGGAATAAACAGAAAAAAAATCAGTAAGAAGCTTTCCACTAAAAATGTGCCCTCCTGCTCTGGGTGCAGTAGCTCACATGTATAATCTGAGCACTTTGAAAGGCTCAGGCAGCAAGATCACTTGGGCCAAGAGTTAAAGGTCAGCCTGGACCATATAGCAAGACCTTGTTCCTACAAAAATGAAAATAAAAATAGCCAGGCATGGTGATGTGTACCTGGAGGCAGGTTCATCAAAAGGCTTAGGTGGGAGGATCACCCAAGACCAGGACTTGAAGCTGCAGTGAGCCAAGACCACACTACTATAGTCCAACCTCGCCAACAGGGCAAGACCTTGCCTCTACAAAAAGTGTCTACCTAGGGATACCGTGTCCATGACATCAGAAGCTTTCAAGGA
The DNA here is from genome assembly GCF_009761245.1 of Sapajus apella. Classification (NCBI taxonomy): domain Eukaryota; kingdom Metazoa; phylum Chordata; class Mammalia; order Primates; family Cebidae; genus Sapajus; species Sapajus apella. Next base: position 8,250,927 of record NW_022437007.1, on the reverse strand, counting down.
GACGTCATCAATAAATAATAAGCTATGACTGTATAAAGCAGAGGACCAGAAGCCCACTGATAACTCATCCATGACATTCCCATGGTGTATATGTGCCATATTTTCTTTATCCAGTCTATCGATGGGCATTTGGATTGGTTTTCTCAGCATAGTGTCATGCTGTCTTAGAAGCTAGCATTTAGTTAGTTAAATTGTTCTCAGTTATGTATTTGGGATAGGGAAACATTGATTGGTTTTAGATATTTTTAAGTTATGTATGCACTTCTAAGGTACTCATTAAAAAACATAAACTGATGTACAGTCTAAATCAGTCAAAAGAAAAATGGAATGAGAAGAAGACAAGCTAAATGAATGCAAAAAAGGAAACTGAAGCAACAGGAAAATGAGTACAAAATAATTAATAGAATAGAATCCAAAATATCCATACAAACAATCGATGTACTAGATTAAATTCCACAGTGAAATATGAAGATTTCTTTGGAATTTTTTTTTAATGCCACTCATGTTCCTTTCTAGAAAGACAACTATAACATACACAGACACACACACTAACATGACTGTACACATACAAACAAGGAAAGAAGAAAGTTGAAAGGAAAATAATGGAAAGAAGCTAGACAAAAAAAAAGAATAATCAAAATTACTTGATGTTGCTAAATTAACATTAGGCATAATACACTTTGAGGCTAAAACAAAAAATTAGTAACAACAAAGAATATTACATTTTTGAACTTGTATGCATCAACTACCATAATTTTAAATGATATAAAGCTTTCAACAGACCAACAAGGTGAAATTTGTAAATATATGTATCCTCTATTAAAATAATTTAATGCAACTCTCAGAAATTAATATATAACCTAGAAAATATCAGAAAGGCACAGATGCTGTGCACAACTGAAATTGATGTAACAGACATATACATAAGCTACTGCAAGAACATGCACTCTTTGAAAAATGAATATTTGAAAAAACTAAATATTTTAAAATATTAAAAACATATATACAAAAATTTAAAAATTGCTTCTATATAATCTATGCTGTAAGAGAAGAATACAATAGATATTATGAAAATCTTAAATTGGAGAAAAATTAAAATACTACATTATGAAAATTGGCAGGGCACATAGAAAACAGAGAGTCTGCAAAGAAATTGTTAAGTTTACATGAACAATTTAAAAATAAAAGAATTAAAATTACATTCAACTTCAGAAGTTAGAAATACTTCATAACAGAAGAGAACAAAGTATATAAAGAATATAAGGAAATAAATTTAAAAATACATATATAGAGAGAGAAGCTAGACATGTGGAGAAAGAGTTGTGCTTTGTGGGAAAGTATCAATAATTTCTGCTGTGAATAATTCCTTCCTGGCTATTTAATTCCAATTCTATCAGAGCTCAGCATCTTTCATTGCCGTTGAACTGTTTTACAACTCAGTAAGGTATAAATGATTTATATCAAATAAAAAATAATTATCATCTACAGACATATAAATAAACTATGCCCTGTGGAAGTTTAATTGACTTCTCCCTCTGACTTTGGAAGAGGCCAGTTTTGCCTCCATTTGCACATTTATTTCTATATTCCCAATCTAAAACTGGCTGTTTTTTGAATTGTCATTAAACTGGTTTTAACATCTGACTGTCCCCTTTGTTAATAAGTTAAATAAAATTAGTTGTTTACTTAATATATAGGAGAAGTCATAATTTTTATTCTTTAATAGTCATTAACAGAGCCAAAATTTGTTTTCTTTGAAAGAACAATGAATAAACTGAATCATTGGCAAAACTAAGTGAGAAAAGAGAAAAGCAAAGCAAAATAAAGAGGAATGAACACAAAACAATATTAGCAATAAAACAAAAGACACAGTTAGAGATGCAGCAGAAATTAAAATATATTCAGGACGTTTTGTGAAAACCGTAATAACAATAAAACTTAAAACTTCAAAAAAATGCCTAGAAACCATAAAATGAATAACAGACTTTAAAAGTAGAAATCATAAATGGATGCTAAAAAAAATTGGGTGACAGATTGTCACAGAACAAGATTTGCATGTTTTAAAAGTATACCCCCATAAATCATGTTGATTATAGTGTAGAACAACAAAGCACATTCACAACAGAGAAATCTGGTGGATAGTCATCAAACTCATGTCACTGATAATACAAGAAAGTGACATTAAAAGCAATTGAAAAATACTTATCACAAAGAGCATTCTGGCCAATATATTTAAGCAGGATCTCATTATGAAGAAATATTCAGATGAATTAATATTGAGAGTCTGTAGAACAAATGGTCTGGAATTGTTCAAAATATCAATGTCATGAAAGCTAGGAAAAGGCAAGGAGCCCCTACAGACTAGAGTAGATGAAAGAGTTACAATAACCAAATGCAACATAAAATTTATAATTTTTTATTAGATCAAAAAATGAAAAGAAATGATGAAAAAATATTTGCGGATGATGAAAAACACTGGGTAAGAGTTTCATATTAATGTTAAATTTATTTCACATGACACTGGTACTGACGTTCCTTGGGAAATATCCTTGTTCTTAAACAATACACAGTGGGTACAAAGTGTCATAATGTTGGCAACTTACTTTTAAATCCAAAAGAAAAGAATAATAAAGGAATTTTCCCTAAGGGGAAAATGCCTGTTGGCAAAATAAAAATGAAAAAAGTACTTCAAATGATAAAGAAAATTGAAAGGAAAGAAAACAAAACAAAACATAAACCTTGAAAACCTTTTAGACCCAATGGCCACAGACAGAACAATTTCAACAAGAGAGTTAAGAATGACAGAATTTGGTTATAATACATAGAATAAAATATATATTTATTAATTTTTACTAATAGAAATGACAAAAGGAGGAAATGAAAAAAGGAAGGACAGACAAATCTTCTTTGCTGAAGAATTCCAAATAATATATGCATACACCTTTTAAGAGGTGGAGCTTAATCAGATCTCCTTGAGTGTGGGCTGGAGTTAGCTACATACTTCCAAATAACAGAATATGAAACGAAAATACATTACCTCACCAGAGCAGAAGCCCAGCAGAGACCACCTAAGTGATCAAAGCTAACATCATCACTTATGAGTAAGGCTGATTGTATGTACTTCCTGATTAGGTAAGGGCATATCACCTATTTGTAATTCTTCCCCAAGACATATAATCTCATTGTAAGCATGATGATACATGTGAACAACCTAAACTGGGGAGCCATTCTACAAAATACCTAACAATTTTACCTTTTAAAAATATTATTCTTTAAAATCATCTAGCTTTATTTATTGTTCAAAACTGTCTAGTCATGAGACACAAGGAAAGAGAAATAGTCACAGATTGCAGAAGACTAACAAGACATTACAACTAAATGCAATGAGTTTATTCTGAAGAAGATCCTGAAACAGAAAAAGTCATAAACTGGAAAAACTATCGACATCAAATAAGACTTGGAGTTTAGCTAATAATACTGTATGAATGTTGATTTCTTAAGCTATGCAAATATGCCAAAGTTATGTAGAATGTTAACATCGGAGGAACCTGTGTTAAAAGTATGCAAAAACTCTCCGTACTATCTTTACAACATCCTACAAATCTAAAGTTATTCCAAATGTTAAAGTTTAAGTTAAAAAAAAAAGCAGGAAGAAGACAAAGATACATACTAATTCAATCAACAACATAATGAGATAGAGAAGAAACAGTAAAAGACTCCAAAGAAAAAAAAATCTTTCTTTTCACAAACCATATCATCTTTTGCATAAATAAAATATAATTTCCAGAGCAACAGTCAAAAAAATGAAAAAGCTTGCTAAGTTTTCTAGATATAAGATCAATACTACAAAATTGATTTCCTTTCTAAACACCAGCAATATACAGTTAGAAAATGTAGTGTCAAAGAAAGATTTTAGCATTAGCCTATATGAAATCTAGAAGTAACTCTAAATAAAGAATGTGCAATATTATTATGAACAAAATTTTAAAACCATATAGACATTAAAGAAGACTCCAATAAATGGAGCAATGTAAATGAAGCTCTCAAGGACAGTCACTATTACTGTGATGTCAATTCTCTTCATGATCTGTATATTCAATGTTTTACAATAAAAATGACAACAGTAGTTTTCAAGGATCTTTACAACCTATTTCTCAAGGTTGAAAAGGTTGAAAACAGTAACTTTCAATGAACTCTACAACCTATTTTTATATTAATAAGCAAACAGACAGAATGTTTCAAAATGAGAATAAAATAAGGTGAGACTTGCTTATCACAAAGTTTCCATAATGCTACAGCAGTTAAGACAGTGCCATTCAATTAAGAAAAACAAAACTGACCAAAGTAACAGAAGAAACAGAGCAGACTACATACAGAAACCTCATGTGCGAGCTAGCTGACTTTGCACTTCATTGGGGAAAAAAATGACTGTTCAGTAAATGACGTTGGCACACTATTGGATACCCTCCTGAAAAACTTCATACCGCAAACATAAATAAATTCCAGATAAATAATGGAAAATTAAAGGCAAGATTTAAATAGTCAAGCAGATCAATACAAAATGGGTAAAAGACATGAGCAGGCATGATAAAAAGGTAATATGAATGGGCAATAAGAAATACAAAAATTTCTCAACCTTATTAGTAATCAGAAAAACAAAATACAACCAATAATGAGGTACAATTTCACCCATATTACCAATTTTTTTTTTTTTTTAAAGATCAGAAGTTGGTGAGAACACAGTGCAACGAAAATTTTTTGTGTCTTGTTGGGAAACCTATAAACTGGTCACTTTAAAAAAACAATTTAGCTCTACCTAGTAAAGTTGAAAGTATAAATATCTTAAGACACTGAAAACATTCTCAGAAACAGTCTCAACGTTTTCTTGCATTTTTGCACAAGAACTGGAAACATGTCAGATGTTCATCAAAGTAGAAAACACAAAAAAGGTTATTTATTGTACATCAAAGACAATACATGATTTAATAAGCTATCTGCCTGAATGCGAACTAATTTTAAAGCATATTTTTTTTTAGTTTTGCTTGTTTTGAAATATTAAACCATAAAAGAAAACACATAGTACTGTTCCATTGATACATATTTCAAAATGGGCAAGGAATTAACTATTTTTGAAAGATCACACATAGAGAAATAGGCACTTCTGGTAAAATTATAGAGAAAATCAGGAGAATGAGTAACAAAATTTAGGACAAGGATTATATCCACAGTGACAAGAAGAAGGTGACAAGAAGGCGTAATCAGGGAGGAATACAGGTAGCAGGTGTCACGTGGCTCTCTTGGTGTTGATCTGAGGGAACTGGAACTTAGGAGAAAGCACAAGAAAGTGCTAATAATACTCCAGTGACTGCTACTTTTGTCATGAAGTCCTTTGTCTCCAACCCAGAAGCCTACTGTCTTCCATTAGCATCCAGGAAACTGGTAGAATTGCTTACTACTTTGCAAGTAGGGAAAATCTTACACCTCTTGTAATTTTTGACAAGATTATTAAACCTTATTTATTAAAAAAAAAAAAAAAAAGACAAGAGGTTCAGCACAGCATGATGAAAAACCGCCTAAATAGGTGTTAGGAAAAATGGGTTTAGCATTTTTTTAGGTACAAAATCTGAATGAGATATATGGCATCTGCTTTTACTCCTCTGGTCGTTTTCTAAAGATAATCAGGGTAGCTTCTAGTTATCAAAATCTAAAATTACAGACGTAAGGAAAAAAGTAACATGAAATGCACAGTCACAGAAAGAACAAATGTGAAGAATATGTATAACTATGTGATGCTAAAGATACAAACTGTGATGACAGCAAGTACAAAGTTTATTTCATTTGTACTGAAATATTTATCTGTAATATACCATAAGATGAAAATTCTCTTTTAACTTGTATATCAAAGAGAAAATAAAAAAATCCAATGAAGAGGTTCAAGTAAAATATTTTCATGTTATACAAATGTCATTGAAGTGAAAAATCTTCAGTAAGACCACCCAACCTTGACAAGTGTATTCATATGGGATTTACAGAGTCATATTTGTATGACATACAGTAGGTGGTCTTTTGCGTGGGTGGAATACTCCAGCTAACTTTGGTTCATGAATGCTTCTTGGATAATTATGATAAATTCCTACCTGGCAAGGCATAACATTAGCCTAAATTTCTAATTCTGCTTTCTGAACTATATTTCTTCTTGATGTAATATTTAAACTTCTTAGTCCTATGCATGCACATGTATCCAGGTAATATGTACCCGGGAAAGAGCTTTTTCTTTTAGTAGCTTATCATTTATTTTATTGATTTGCCAATGAGGAAGGTCAAATATAAGATTTTTAGCACTAACTGCAACTTACGTTTTCTAGCACAACTACCTTCCTTTACGTAGCTTTGTATTCTCTATTCCTTATTTTAAATGGTTTTATTATATATACTTTTTACCATAAATTATATTAAATCATTTTAGAGGTAGGTAGAAAATAATGACTATGTATGCACATGTATGTGACTTCTGATTTTAAATAAAGACTTCAAATAAAACATAGCTTAAATAAGGTTAGAAATTTCTTCAGAAAAATTTTCATCAGAAAAATAAAGCAGAAGATGTCATTTAAAATCAGATCACCAAAATAAGACTTTAATAGTTGTTAAATTGTTGAAATTTCAAGTATGGTAACTTACTTGCATATGTCACCTTCTGGGTCTTCAAGCCCAAATCTTTCATCAAATGTAAGTTGTATCCATACGTTTTCCTCTGCTGCCACTAATCTCCATACCAAAACCATATTTCTTGGATAAGCACGAGGAAACCTTGGGCTGTGAATACTTCCATTAGTAGACACAGTAATAATTCTCTCATGCTGAGGATCTTGTACTCCTAAAGCAAAAATACAGACACAGACATGCATTTAGAGAACAGATTTCAAAAATTATACTTGTCAAAATAAGTGTTTATTATTTGCATTTTACCTCAGACAAGTGCTGAGTCTGTTTTATTTGATACACACCAAATAGCACTCTTTCCAGAATTGATCCAGAAAAAGGAATATTTTATCATTATTGAATAAAAATGTTTTATATTTACACATGAAAAACAGCAAATTACTTTTAGAATTATTGAAATGTCAACTACTAAATCTTTTGGAGTCCTAAGATCACAATAAAGCTGAGTTAAGATTCAAATTTCTGAGAAGGTATCAAATATGAGACCTTTTAGAATAAAAATAAACTAGATATAATTTTATTTTTAAAAATACAAATAATGAATTAAATTCCCTAACTTAAAAATAAGAGCTGCAGAGCTAGTCAACTAATTATTCAAAGATTTGCATTAATTTTATATATGGCAAAATAAGAGGAGTTTTAAGATAGTTGAGGAAAATGAAATGTGAAGAGAAGAGAGGCAGAAGTGGATTAGTAGAAAAGGCCGTCTTCAGCATTTCTCACTGATCTTTGGAATGTCAATCAGCATACCATACCACACACCATTTATGTCTTCTAACCTCTTTTTATTACTACTGCTGTAGAAACTGAGCTGGCAGACAATTCTTAGTAATAGCTCATTATATGGACTCATAACTTCCAGGGGGAAAAAAAGGCATGCAATATGAGTTCAGAGCTTCCCATGAACTAGAATTACTCATTAACCTCAAATCTTAAATGATTCTGAAAAGTAAAACAAGGTCAAAATAATGGTGTCAATTTCTTGTTATAAGGGAACCATTAGCACTAAATGAAAATATTAAAACATACAAATATAAAGAAATGTTGTAAGGCTTCTCAGTGCATGAATATACAAATATGAATTCTAAATTTCCACGGGGAGAGTGTAGTACAAAATGGCTTCCAAGTTTACTAGGCATGGAATCTTTTCACATTTATGAAATGCTAAAAGATACTGTTAATAATATCTCTCTTCCTTTTTATTAGAATGTTGGGGAGAGAATTGAGGGAAAGGACAAGGTGGCACTGTTGAGAAAAGAAGTGTTCTTATACTCCACCAGCTGAGATTTAGCTATGAGATGAAACCCACAATTGACAGTTATGAAATAAGCAGTCATTGAACCACACCAAAGAAATATAAGAACTAGGTTAGTTATAGACTCCAGGCCATAAACATCAATTTAAGGATGCTAAATTCCAATGAGAAAAAAAATTAAATATCCCTTATTGAATTTCTAATACTTTTTTTTTTTTTAAAGAAAAACACTTAGACTGGACCTTGAACACATGATGTGCATGGCAGGATATCTGACAATTTCATAGTGCAACTTTTATATACTCATAATATCAGAACAACAGTCTTTAGCAATGCCTCATTGGTTTTCATAATTTGGAGATACACTGCACAAAACTGAACATTATATTTGCAGTAAGATCATGGAGAGATTACCATTACTTTATAAGCACTATTATTCATTCATTTGCCCCTTAACATCCCCTTTCTTTTATATATTTGATTACTCTCCAAAACAGGATAAATCTCATTGTTTTCGCTGCCTTTGGATATGTCCCATCCAGTTGTGTAACAGAGTTACTAGGGCCTATCAAATCATGACATTTTAGATTAAACCCTCATGCCAAACCCTGTCCTGCCTTGCCCTGCCCTGCAGGTGCTGGGAACACCCTCGTGGGGCCTCATATCTGGCCAGTGCCAGGGGAGCCCCTCCACCACTCCCCAGGGCTCCTTTGTTACAAATCTAAAAGGTTTTAGAACCCCCCCAAAAATACATTTTTCTTCTTTCCTCCTTTTGTCTTTCTAGTTTTCTGCCATTTCCTCTTCTCCATTTCCTTCATTTCCAAAAACCTAAAACTCTTTCTACCAACCAATTCTCTGTCTCTCAACTCAATATCTTAAAGTCTGTGTCTTCTTTTCTTCCTACCAATGATCTCATTTTCTTTATGAAAGGCAGAATTCAAAAATGATCTCCAAGTATCCCTCATCCTTTCATAATCCTCTCCTTGAGTGTGTGAAATCTAATGGGATATTACTCCCACGATTAGGTTAGTTGACTTTGAGTTAATCATATTTGGATGCGTCTAACTTTATCAAGTGAGCTGAAAAGGTAAGCTGGGTCCTTCTTAAACCCAGAGAAACTTCAAAGTATGAGAGAGATTTCAACAGGAGGGTGACTCCTTATTGCCGGCTTTGAAAATGCAGGAAGCCATGTGCCAATGGATGTGGGAAGCCTCTAGAAGCTAAGAACAGTCTAAGGATGATAGCCAGCAAGGAAATGAAAACCTCAGTTCTAAAAGATCAAGGACCACGATCAGTTTGGAAGCAGACGGTTCTCCTCAGCCTCCAGAAAGGAGTCTAGTGGACACCTTTATCTGAACCTTTTAAGACCCTTAACAAGAATCCAGTCACAAAGTGCCTGGAATTCTAACTGACAGAACTGAGATTTGATAAAGGGTACTTTAAGCTGCTAAATTTGTAGAAATTTCTTACATAATATTAGAAAACTAATACACCTCCTATTGGACACAAGGCTGTTTGAATTCTGGGTATTTCCTTTTGCTCAGAATTGTCAGCACTCATTACAGTAACTGCAGCTACTTTTCATTTAGTATTTATGTTAATCAAAATATGTTAATATTATTTCACATTAATAAAATACAATTTAAGAATATTGTTCTAGGAAACGTCCGAAAAGATACAACGTCAAGGGTCATGTATTAGTTAGACTAAGATTAAAAGTTAAAGAACAACCTGTTTAATCCTAAACTACCCTGAATAATTGTAACATTTTATGTATGAGATATAATTAAATAACTGAATGCCACCATTATTCTCAGTGCTTAAATTTTTCCTTAGCAGTAAGCACCCTATACAGAACATGTTTCTTCTTAATAGATGCAAATATTTGATATTGCTATTGGCTGCAATTTTATATATATATATAAATATATATATTTATTTATATATAAATATATAATTATATATATAATTATTACAATATAAATATATATAATTATATATATATTTATATAATATATAATACATATATAATTATATATTATATATAAATATATAATTATATATATATAAAATAAACAACACCTTTTCTATGAATATTATTTAGCAGTAGTACATATCCTAAGAATATAGAAGGAGCTATAAAGTTAGATGAATTCTCCACATAGACAAATTTTATTAAGACAATAATGCTTAGCCCAGGCACTGTGGCTCATGTCTGTAATCCCAGCATTTTGGGAGACCGAGGCAGGTGGGTCCCTTAAGCTCAGGAGTTTGAGACCACCCGGGCCAACATGATGAAAACCTGTCTCTAAAAAAATACAAAAATTAGTTGGATATGGTGGCATGTGCCTTCAGTCCCAGCTACTTGGGAAGTTGAAGTGGGAGGATCGCTGAAGCCCAGGAGTTTGAGGCGGCAGTGAGCTGCGATGGCACCACTGCACTTTAGCCTTGTTAACAACAGAGCGAAACTTTGCCTCAAAAATAAAATATAAAAAAAATTAAAAAGAAAGTAATGATCATTAATTCTTGAAACTTAAATTGATAAACTGTTTTCAAGTATTTCTTTTAACAATGAATTTTCTCCTATTGTCCACAGTTTCTTCCAATAATCTACATATTTCAGAAGTACTTATAGTAAGTTTATATCAATAATCCTTCTCATTTGGACAACTAGTATTTTCAATGGATTATTTTTTCCAATCAGATTTATTAAAACCTAAGATCTACCCTATTTTGCTTCAAAACAAATGCCTTTTAGCCAAGGCATTTATTACAAATATAGCAGTGTTTGGCATATAATCTAGAAAACTACATGGCTATTAAAAGATCTGAATTCTATTTTTATATCTTCAGTCATAAAGCTCATGGCTAAAATATATATACTTAAGTTTGTGTTTACATTTTTTCCCCTTATAATTCACTATTCAATTAGACTATAATTAAACATAATTTAAAGACTGAAAATCTGGGCCTTATTTGTGGTAAAAAAAAAAAAAAAAAATTGCAAATTTTCTTTTAAGTTAAATTGCAGCTCCCAGAAAATTCACCTTAAAATGCAGAGAGGTTTGCCACCAAACACTTATGATTTGCAGATGACTGTCAAAGTTTTATGTAAATCTCAAGCAACTAGGCCTATAATCAGAAGAAAGAAGAAGAAGTGACAAACATTAAGTCTACCAAATTCAGACTCTGTACTTATATTCTGCAATTTTAACAGTCATTTTTTTTGAACATACAAGTTTACTAGTATTTTAGGGATGAGAAAAGTTGAGAATATTTTATTGAACATTTGTTTTTCCTATATCCAACAGACAATATACTCAAATTACCAAAGAAATAAAACAAACATTTATAGTCAAATCACTAAAATATGTATTACATGATCCTTGCATGCTTGTATACTTTAACAAGAATAAATCTTGTACATCTTAATGAGTTTGACATGAAAAATGAAAATATAAATATTACATTAAAAAATTATGATTATAGACAATTTCAGATTACCATACCCAATGTCTCTTAAGGTGGAGGTACTGAACACTAAAATGAAGAAAAAATATAAAAAAGGAAAAGAAGAGAGATCAGTGATGTAAATACTGTAAAACTGTTGACTATATGTGTATATATACAACTCAGTTATATAGAATCACTATATATCTGTAAGTAACCAGTTTATCACTTAAAATCAAAGCAATTCTATAATGTTTACCATGTATTATATACTCTTGGTCCCTTTAAGGAAATATTATGGGTGAAAGAAGGTGGTAGTAAGAGAATCATAAAATGCAATTCAAATTATAATCCTTCAAAATGCTACATTATTAATAAAGACAACACTGATAAGGAACTTTCTGGATAATATATAACTCCTAAAAAATCATCCATGTCTTTATGCTAATGTTTTATGTTGATTTTAGCAGAAAACAAATGCCAGGATTAAAATTAGGTAAAAAGAAGTAGGTCTCTAATCTTGGTTTAGTTGGGCAGTTCTGGCTTCTGCTGTTCTGTTTCAAGACTGTAGCAACGTGTCACCAGTAAACAGATATGCCTCACAAATGTACTGTGACCTTTTGGATGTATTTGCTTGTGAATATGTGTTATTTTCAAACTACGTAAAAATTCATTTCTCTTAAAGTGAGATGCATCATCTTCCCATCCTCATTCAATACATTGATAATATACATATTCATCTATTTAATTTGTGCTTTGTTATGCTCACTATTTTGTCACCTGTGGTAATTTTTCTGTATCCTAATGTTGCTAGTTTGTTGATATAGCTATTTCCGCATCTGCTTTCAATCTCCTTAACTCTTAGTTAACAAAATTCACTTTTAACAATTGTTAGTTAAAATTATCTCACACACACACAAACACATATTTGTATATATATATATATACATTATATCCATATATGTATATATACACACACATATATACACATATGTGTCTATATATGTACATACATATGTGTAATATATATGTGTATATATATACACACATACACATACACGTACACATACATACATTATATCCATATATAGTTTCACTGACTCCATGAGCTGGTATGCTTTTGTCTAGAAAATCCCGAGTAATTTCATCCTAATCTTATTTGATTCTTTAGAGACAAGCTACTTGAGGTCCACAGAGCAAACAAATCTCTCACCATCAATTTCAAACTATATAGAATTACTCCATTTGCATGCTTAATATTTTAAATTCTATTAATATAACAGTATGATAATGAGCTAGTGGGAAAACAAACTCTAGTTTTTGCTTTATCCTCATTTCTCATATCTTTAAAACAATAGCAAAATAAAACAACCAACAAAGATAGCGTTGGTTACCCCAAACTATTTACCAATTACACGAATGTTTACTAAGGAAAAGTAAAAAAAAAAGTGATTGCTATCTTTGGTAAATCACAAAACTACTATAATTATTTAGAATATGTCCAATTGAGGCTCCTGAGCTTATCCCAGGAGATAATCATTTTATTCCTGAAAGAAAGAAATAAACAAAAATTATATATTGAGAATCTGTTGTTTCAAGTACTGCTACAGGTGCTTAGTAGATCAGAAACAAAGCGAAGTCCTGTCCTCTTCATGCGATAACCTCTAGGACTCTAATTTGGTATCATTCCTAGACCAGCTGTACTAGTAAACAAGCCAGTTTCAGATGTTACCTCTTTTGGAAGGCAACAGTCGATTCTTGGTGTACATTCCCTTTAGGAGTGAATATTTTAATCATAATGTATGAGTTCACTTTTCTACTACACTACAATTCCTAGAAGGTCAGATCTATTTACTGGAGCCCATAACCTGTTCTGGGTACATGGCACCACCTAATACATATTGATACTATAAAGGAACTTGGCATTATGCAAACGTGGCAGAAAATAATTTAACATATTACTTCAAAATTTCACCCTTTAGTTCTGAACTTCCAGACACTGTACATAATAAAGATAATATGATTTACAGTTTATATGCCCCAACAGAGTCCCTTAGCTTACATGTGATGTCATACTCAAAGTTCATCCGTAATAACCTACAAACATATTTCAGCGGAAAGTGATAGGACTCAGAGTATATACATTATTGAGATTTGCCATTTTCTTAATATATCTACTTATTTTGAAAATAAAACACATTTTATAATTTACCACACCTTCACAATGCCACAGTTACAGTCATTATTTTATCTAAACTGTAAAATATAATCCACTTGATAATAAAATCTGTTACTTTAGGCAAGCCACTTGATATCTTAGTTTATTTTTTTATATAAACTGGTGATAATCACAGGTTGACTTAAAGTTTAAATGAAATGATATTTGTATAAAATAATTACAAATCAGTCTATAAGTAAATGGAAAAACATTGGCTATCATATTCTGTTTAACTTAAATAGAATGAGGGAGAAAATTTACCCACAAATGCTAGCTTTCCTGATGTCATCAAAAAAGAGGACATATGTAAGGTATAACACATCATTATCACCTGTATAGCCCTTCTGATTTTATGAAGGTCAAACTGATTAAGCAAGAAACAATGATTTTTGGACAGTGATTTCAAATTTCTGATTTCCTTCTACAGCTTAATTAAGAAGGAGGAAAAGGAGCAATTTTGTAGAAATTTTAACATTTCTTTGACTTGATGCTGTCTTTAAAAAACAGTTTGAAATTCTCATGAATCTAACAAGAAGTACAGGAATTCAAATACTAGCCTCTTGTCTATGAGCTTTGGTAAGAAATGGGGGCTTGTGTTCAGGAAGTGCATAGCAAAGCTTCCATATGCAGTGAAGGAATGTTAACACAGCGAGCATCTTCTCATCATCCCTCAACATCACTCTCAAGTAGCCAATGAATAAAGATTGAACTGACCCTACCTAAAAGTATTCCTGGAAAATCAATATAAGCCCATTTCCCTTACTGTGTGGATCACTCTGATATACCGCCTTTTTTTCCAAAATTTGGGGACAAGACAGTTTTGGGTACAGAAGTGAGATTTTGAACTTCTGTAGCCACTTAGCCATCATAACGGATTCTAGCGTAATAAAAAGGCTGATTCACAAAAGCAGGCAGATACACAGTAATATAGAAAAATGGAGCTAGATCCCAGCTCAAGTCACACAATAAAATCACCCCAACTCTAGGCTTCTCAGTGTTGTGAGTAAATAAATAACATTTATTATTAAGCCAGTGAGAGTTAGAACTTTTTATACTTACAGCCAAAATAATAACATAGTGAATATATGTTTGGGGTTACCTGGAATAGCCTTATTTAAGTCTGTTATCCTGATGTGATTATTATTGTGAGTGCCACAATTTCTATCCCAATTTGCATCATAAAAGACTCAGCAGAGAGGATCTATAAAATTTTTCTAGCATCGAGGCATGTGATATAGGAATGTAAATGATTTGACAACATGGTATTTTTCCCTTAAGGTAATGGTAAAAAATAGTCTTATTTTTGTTCTATACAATGGGATATGACATATTAAAATGAAGGCTCAATTATGGAAGAAAAATAAGCAATAATCTTCTTACCTATTATGAAACAGAATAAATGGCCAAGTATATAAACACAGAATATCCTAAAAGCCTTTATTACATTCAATTAGTAATGAATATAATTGCATACACACACAATTACACACCTCACTATCGTGAAACATGTTTAGGCAATACTATAATTTTTTTTATTCTTTTCAATTGTACATTAAAAGGGCCATAACCAGAATGTGGAAGAAAAAAAATTAGGAGTAACTCATATTACAAAAGCAGCATTCACCTTAAAGATTCACTATTAATTTTTAAAAATATATAATCAACTCTCTTATTTGTTTTTTTTAGGTTTGGGTTAAAATGTATTTATTTAAACATTATCTTAATTTTTTAAATGTATGTTCTATTTTTTATTATACTTTAAGTTCTGGAGTACAAGAGAAGAACGTGCAGGTTTGTTTCAAAGGTATACACGTGCCATGGTGATATGCAGCACTCATCAACCCATCACCTACATTAGGTATTTCTCCTGATATTATCCCTCTTATAGTCCCCCACCCTCCAACAAGTCTTGGTGTGTGATATTCCCCTCCCTGTGTCCATGTGTTCTCACTGTTCTACTCCCACTTATGAGTGGGAACATGGGGTATTTGATTTTCTGTTCTTGTGTTAGTTTGCTGAAAATGATGGTTTCCAGCTTCATCCATGTCCCTGCAAAGGACATGAATGCAACCCTTTTAATGGCTGCATAGTATTCCCTGTGCCACATTTGCTTTATCCAGTCTATCACTGATGGGCATTTGGGTTGGTTCCAAGTCTTTGTTATTGTGAACAGAGCCACAATAGACATATGTGTGCATATATCTTTATAGTAGAATTTGAATTAAAACTACCATTCAATATAGAAAGTTCACATAAAATATTAGTTACTCTAAAATATTTTAAGCAGAATAATACATTTACATCTAATAATACTGTTGTGGCAAAAACTGGCTAATGTGATTTAGCATAAATTCACATTATATGTGCTTTAAACAAAAAAGTTTAAGGAAAATATTTTCAATAAATAATTTCATCTGTTTTGGAGACTCAGCATCTGTCAATTTTCTATCTGTATTGGACATATAATTTACAACATTCAGAGCAGAATATATAAGGAATTTAAAATATGGACAGTAGTTATTTATTACTTTGTGAGCATATAACATCTAAAGTATGGACATTTTGATAGTAAGATGTTTAAAATTTACCAATGAAAGCAGCAACAAAATGATAACCAAACCAAATTTATTAATAGAAAAAAATGCAAATAAGCCCATCAGTTTATGCATTTAATAAATATTTAAAAGATACTTAAAATTCTCTCTTTAAGCTCTGAATTGACCAAAACAAATGAATTCAAAAAATAAGAAAACAGAAATATATTTACTTTAGTCCTACTATATAAAGATTTATATATAAATGCTAAAAATTAGTCTTTACCACTTCCTGTTACGTTTTGCATTTTAGGTTCAAAAGTGAATGCATATCATATATATGTAATGAACCTAATCGAAAGCAAGAAAAATACTAAATTAGGTCACTTCTACACAAATCATGTCCTTCTATCTTATGTGATTAAATAATGTCAATAAGTGATAAGTGCTTACAATTCCATAAACAATATTTGAAATTTAGAAGTTATATTTGTAGCAAGATCTATGGTTTCAGCAGTAATTCCACATAACTCTATCAGGTATAAATAAAGGGCAATTATCCTGGGACATGATTGCCCCTCATAGGATAGTTTTGAACAAAATATGCTCATGAATGTCCTATCCATTCAGCCCTCCTAGGAAAATTACCTCCCACACACCACACTCCCCATCTGTAACAATTCTTGTGAATATTAAAGTGATGTAAATATATGAAGAATACAAACATTCGGTTTTTAAAGAAATTAAAACCATAAATTAATAATACAGTTTGGATTGTTTGTGGGAAGCTAGGTTGCTTAAATTTCTCAAAGCAAAGACATTTTTAATACTAATGACAAAATCCAGTTGTGCTATTATTCCAACTCAGCACACAGTATTTTTATTATCTAGCTGATCCATAAAAAAAAGCGTGAATAAGCTTAAACGTGAAGATTTTAAGTATCCTTTATTCTAGAATTGGCTTGACTATAACAATCAGCATAATTCTTCAGCAACAGCTAGCATTATGAGAACAGCTTTAAAATCGATCTGAAGATCAAGGGGCAGTGAGACTAAAAGAGTATTTGAAATAGAGGATGGAATCGATTTGAGCAGACATATGCTTTTATTCAAAACAGGGACTGAACTGACTGTATGAGGTTCACCAGAAGTTCTGTTAGCAAGGTGAGATTATTCTTTAACACCCCATTATCATTAGTTCCTTCAACATTATTCAAAAATACCTACTCCCTTGTCCTCTGATCACAGGGCCAACTGTGAGGAGATATCTGTCAGACTGGACATTGTCAGATGTCACAAGAAGATCTGAGTGTCCTTCTTTATGGCATCTGCATTGTTTATATAAGCGTAATCTCCTACCCAGCAAAGGGACCAGCTGCATTTATGACCTTCGAGCAAGTGAACAGACATGTTGCAACACCATTTCCTTGACAATTCTTGCCCATGAAATCTAGTGTTCTAGTTGAAAACTCTCTACTATGTTCCTTATAAATCCATCCATCCCTCTAAAAGAAATGTACCACTATCTCAAGAAAGAAAGCAAAGATACGAACAAACACCTGATGTGGGCACAGAAGAGAAAATTAATTGGAAAAAAATGTACAAATTATACTTATTTAATTGCAGCAACAGTAATAATATTGATTATATGACAAATGTCTTTTACTTCTATTCTCAAGAGTAAATATCGCTTTTTAAAGAAAGATATGCATAATGCATAACGTAAGACCTAAAATACAAGGCTGTTTAATATACATGATTTAAACTTACAGATCTATTGCTGTATAACCACATAAGCCATCAAATGATTTATTTTATAGCAGCTATTACACTGCAATGTTTGATCACAGTGTAATAATCTTGTTAAAAGTAAACCAATGCAATTTCAAGTTTTTGAGGGAGAAGCAAAATACCAGTTTTAAAAAGAACTGATATCACTCTTACCAGTCAATTAATAAGAAACTTATTTGGTAATTCCTGCTCAATTAAAATAATTATAAAGAGATGATGAAAAAATATAAGAAACACCAGAATAATAAATTACACCTTGAAAAACATACTTCTACTCTTTCTAAATCATGGTAATAGAAATAATTTGCCAGGTAAAACTATCTTTAACATGTCAGAGAATATACAGAAGTGGGAATATAGACATTTTTGCAGTTTAATGATTATTAGGAATATGAGTGAAAAAAGCACGAAGGCACTGGAAGGACCGCATGGAAACTTACTAAGTGCAAAGACAGAAAGTAGTCCCATTATGCAAGGAAGGCATCCACGTCCACACTTGCTGATGTTGAAGAATCGGATATGAGTATTGTATCACCTAAACAAATTCTCTTGCTCTAAGATGGTTCATTGTATCAACCTTAATTACATGAAAGAACAATAGAGTTTATGGTAAGAAAAGTTTTAAAATTCAGAGTAAATAAAAATATACGTTTCGCTTACCTTTTAAATGTTCTTTCTCCTCTTTTCTATGCCAGTCCAGATGCATGGATATAGTTCTTCCCTGCCAGTAGATGGAGATAGTAAAATTGAGTCTTTTGGTGACCTCAAATCCTAATCTAGGTGGTTCAGAATCTTCAATTTTGGATTTTTGAAGTTAAAAAAATTTTTTGAATGACTGGAAAGACACATAAGCTTGTAAAAATGACTATCTGAGTCATTCAAATGAACTTTTTATTCACATACTAATCTTTAAGGGAGTGGGTCTTGGCTGGCATAGAAAAAAATAAAAGAAAGAGCATTATTTGGTAGGATTTATCCCCTTGACTCTTCGTTCTTCCCAGATCTTGCTCATTAACTTAGCTAATTGCTATTATCTACTCAAAATTGCAGGTTACTAGTCAGATACTTTTCATATACATTAGCTTTCAATGCTTTTTAATAACCTTGCAAAGTAGCAATTATTATTCCTTAACATCTTGTCCCAGAAACTATATATTTAAAAGTTCCATATGATGAGGTGACACTTGCTTGCCAAGGTTCTGTAGTCCTCCTGATGGTGAGTTAAAGACTTCTCAGATTTTGGCAGAATTAGTTTCTTCTTGCTATTGATAAAGGGCCCTTGGAGTTAGAAACTCATTTGCTAATGTAAACATTGGTTTTGTTTTCTTTTGTTTCAAATTAATACAAGTCCTCCAACAGCTTTCCAGTAAGAAATTTTAAAAGCAAAGGTGCAAGCATTTTATAGAAATAAAGTAGATCATCTGAAATCAAACAGGTTTCATGAATAGAGCCACAGGAAAGTGTTTGAGAATTGCACACTTAAGATCAAATTCATAGGGAAAAATATTAAAATTTGTGATTGCTGATAATTACTTACAGAAATCATAAAATTATTTTCATTTTCAAAGCGAACAGAAAGGCATGAATTACCTCTTGAAGATGATAAAGAGAATAAACTGAAGAACACTCAAAATTGAATTGAAAATTGATGAAACCATAAAATAATTCTTCCATTTTCTCACTCAGTTTGGTCAACCTATTGAATTTTAATTCAATGAAATCTATCTTTCATCACAGGCAAAGTCAATGTTTTAATATTGTTTGTAATCATGGTCTGTGAGTTGATTTCAAGACCATACACTTTGAAAGAATGGACATTACACAACTAATCAAAAGAGATTTATGCAAATTTAAGAGTGACATGATAAAAATAAAACTATTCTCTTTTATGGAGTCACCTTAATCACTTTGCTCAAGTGAATACAAACATATTTATATATCTCTCTTTTTTGAGACGGAGTCTCACTCTGTCACCCAGGCTGGAGTGTTGTGGCTCTTTTATTCTTTTGAGAATAAGGGAGAGTGAGGTTATTAATTATGTCAAGGTAACAGACATAAATGGTGAATATCCTCAGAAGATTGGACACTATATTTTTCCTAGTGACAACATTAACCTTCAATCTGAATCTTTTGAGTCTAAATACTCTTTTCTTTCTACTATATTACCCTATTCCAGGAAATTTTTCAACCTGATGTTTGCGTGATTAATTCACAAGTGTATATTTTCCTATTGTCCCTTTATTCAACTCAGCCCATTGAGTGCAACTTTTTGTTTTCATAAACTTGCCAATGGCTGTTATATTTACAGTCCTTTATCTCAAGATAGGTAAGACAACAGAAACAGTAACAATCCTAATAGCTTTAAATAATAACTAATGTGATCCTAATAACTGTTTTACTGCTTTTTAATGGGTTACTATGGGGTGTTTCTAATATTAGCAATGAAGTAGGAGACAACTTTATCAATTGTTACAGATTTTTTGGATTCTGGCTTCATTCCACTCCATGAATTAGTATGGCTGACTACTTCTTAAATTCTACTTCAAATTATAAATATACTTCCAGAATTTGATACTCATTAAAAAGTGGCAAATTCCATATTAATTTAGAGAAGACAAGAGATCATTTCAAATGTTTTTACTGATTAGGGCTAAAACATGAAAAAATGAATCTGTATTAAAGTAAACATTTCATATCCCTCGCAATGAACTCGTCTTATATATATATTCATTTAATTATTTGATTACTTAATTTTGTAAAGTATCTGTGCATAATTTAATTAACAAAATTACATTTTTTTTTTTGCCAGAGTTTTGCTTCATTGTTTCTTGCTTTTGTTATTGTTTTGGTTTAGTTTTTTTTTTCTTTTTTTTTTTTTCATTGTTACAGCTCCTAAAGCATAGCACAGTGCCTCACACATAATAGGCACTCAATAAATATTTGCTGACTGGCTAAACAGCCTAAGAAAAAAGTTTATATTTCACCTGCAAACATATTTACAAATAAAGTTTGGTAGATAAAAAGGATGTCATTGCTTACTGAAGGTCACTGTGTTAAGAATCAACTGAGATACTCCATAGTCTACAAAAAGACACCAGCAACTGATTACTATGTTATAAAATCTGTTTCTATGGAACAGAGTTATATTAAGTTCATACTTGGAATTAATTCATCAGGATGTATGAGGATCTCTGAAATAAAAGAAGCAACCTTAAACGTTCTTCAAAAAAGCATCATATACATGAAGAAATTATTTTCTCCTTTCTGAAGCCAAAAGTCAAATACTATTTTAAAAATAAAATATCATTTTCTTGGCTAGACTTGGGGGAAAAAGTATTTACAAATCAATAACAAATTTGAGATTTTTCTCTTCACAATTCCCTTCCTCACCACAATTCCATGAAAACTTGTTTTAGGCGGCCTTATCTTTCTGTGCTGGGTGTGGGATTTGAAAGGTAATGTTTAGAACTGATGATAGGTGTTGTGGTATGGCAGCACAATACAGTAGCACCATTATGACAAAGAGCGTGCCAGTAAGGATGACCTAGACACAAGAATATAATGATGAAGAAAGTTTCTGAGACAAAAACAAACTTTAACATGATTTGCTAAATAATGTCTATAATTCACTGTTCCTTTATAATTGCTCCAATTATAAAACCAGCCTTCAAAATTCCTCAAGTATGGTAAACTTCTAAACCAACTATTTAAAAACCAAAGCTATGTTTGATCCTTTTAAACCAATGGCTTGAGACAGTTTTGAGAATCTGATGAAAGGTATGGATGGTCAAATCAGAAAATTATATATCTATATCATCTAAAATTATATATACTCTCAGAGTTCATACAATAGAATATAATTTCAAAATATTCACCAGACCCCTAGAAGCCATCTATGAACCACTTTATCTATGAAATCAAGGTTAAAAGAACACTTTCTCCAAAAATAACTTTTCCATTATGAAGCAAAACAACTGATAAGGTTTTCATTTTAGGATTAGAAGATACACGTGTGCATGCACAAACATACACACACACACACACACACGCAGATACACACACAAAGTGGTCTAGCATGAACATAGGGACAACATTTCATATACTTCCAATGCAACTCTATGAAAGTAGTTGATATACTCTCAGGAAAACTGTATCTCCAATATATAATTCGGAATTATATATTGGAATTACTTAATAGGAATCACTTAATTACTTAATTTTTTAAAATGTTAACTTTTCTGGAGAAATTTTAAAAACCTTTTATCAGAAAATGTATATCAAAGAGAATACAGTAGATAACTCAATTGCACATCCTTAAAAGGATGAATTTAGTCTAATAGTTTTTAAGTGCAAATGTCAAAAGCCGTTAACAATTTCGGGGCACCTAGAATAAGCTAGAAACTGTTACCCACTCATGTGAACTATCTCAAAGCAACACTGTAAAAGATACTACCATTACCACTCTACCCATTAGAAAACTTCTAACTAGATTAAGAAAACAAAGAAAAAAATGTAATAAAAATCGTGAACCCCACCAGGGAGGAAGGTCCAAACTGCAGGCATAGATTGATGACAAAGCTGCTCCCTTCTCTGGCAACCATAAACAGTACCCTTGGGGTGGCTTGTAGCAGGAGTTCACATATTTTAAAATGAGCAGTGATTCTCTTGAGCCATGTATGTAGGCAGGGTGGCATAAAATAGATTTAATTTGATCCTAGTTCTTTTTTGACAAAATTGACAGTACTTCATTTAACAGAACACCATAAAGATTTCCTTTACTCTTTTTCTTTTAAACAGCAGAAAAAGTCCATGTGATCAGACAGAAAAGTAGTAGCAAACACACGGATTGCATATGTTGTATTTTTTGGTTCCTAAGGAATTGTTGAAACAATATAATTAAAATCTTTCACCAGACTTACTTTATTTTAATGAACATATCTCTCACTTCTACACAGTTACTGTGTGTGTGTGTGTGTGTGTGTGTGTGTGTGTGTGTGTGTGTGTGTTTAAGGTCTATCCTCTTAGCCAATTTCATTACATTATTGTAACTATTGTCCCCACGTGGTACATTAGGTCTCATTTCATCCTCACACTTTGTACGCTTTGACCAATAGCATCAGACTTTCTATTTCATAAAGGACATTAAAGAAAGTTTAAAGAAACCAGTACTATCTATATTTAAGTGTTATATAGGTAATCTAATATTTTGCTTAATATTAACTAAAACAGTTTTTCCTTGACAGCAGTATAGTACATAGGTTCTCCTGTTTAATCCATTAGTGAGCACAGTACCGTAAATATATGGTAAAATGGTATACAGTGAGTGCATCTCTAACCTTCCTCGGAGTCAGGCTCATATAATGTTCTGGAATCATCATCACTTCTGTAGCTGCTACTGAGTGGTGTAAATGGAGTGGAGAAGACAATTAATAACTGGGATCGCCTTATTTTTCACTTACTCCTTTCCAAAAAAGGTATAATATAACAATGGAGTACATTATAAAATGTGTAGTATAATAAAAGTCCTTACAAAAAAGTTAAATTATAATTTTTTTAATATTTCATTTTAAATCATTAATCAATAATAAAATACTTTAACATGTATATTAAGCTGAAACCACATTCTAAGTAGATCTAGATTTTACAATTACATGTAAATAATGTAGTCAACAACCAACAAATACTCACTGACAGGGCATACAACCTGCAGCCAGGCCGATGCATTGAAGCCCTGGCCCTTTGCTCTACACATACCAGTGCAATCTACGTGAACGACAGAGCTCTAGGCAACAATGCCAGGTGACACTTCTTTCTCTTAAACTAGGTGACTTTTAAAAGCATGCAATCTGTTCACATTCACAGTCTTTAAGGTCTATTTTTGCTTCAGGAGATGTTGGTGATAGGTGATGGTCATGGTAGTGAGAGAGGTGTACAGAGAGCTATGTTAACATCATGACCAAAGCCAAGCGTACTCATCTGTCAATTCAAGTGCATTTATCTATCAATTCTCCCATACCCTGCTGTTACCTTAAGGAGAGTAGCAAGTCATCTAGAAAAAGATTAAAGAATTGAAAAATCAACACAATCTCATGAGGGTCACATTTTCAGTGACTTACTACTCCTGCTGTTTACAACTTGTGATAGTCACTAGGTTTCATACGTTTTCACATTAAAACTCATAAAACCGAAAATATAAAACCCAAAACAAAGGAGCTGATGGGAGTGCTAAGAATTTATGTAAGTATAAAAGAAAAATGTGGAAGATAGATTCAAATTCAAAAAAGACTAAATCTTTTTTTTTTTTTTCAAGACAGAGTCTTGTTCTGTCGCCTGGGCTGCAGTACAGGGGACCGATGTTGGCTCACTGCAAACTCTGCCTCTCAGTTCAAGTGATTCTTGTGCCTCAGCCTCCCTAGTAGCTGGGATTACAGCTGTGCACCACCACACCCAGCTAATTTTTGTATTTTTAATAGAGAAGGGGTTTTACCATATTGGCCAGGCTGTTCTCACATTCCTGGCCTCAAGTGGTCCACCCACCTTGGCCTCCCAAAGTCCTGGGAATACAGGTGTGAGCCACCACACCCAGCCAAGACCAAATCACGTGATTCACTGACAAACATAATGTGATGTCAGGAAATTAAATAACTTTTTGACGAAATACACAGTATATTAAATCCTATGTCACTTATCTAAAAGTTTTAGTGACAATCATACCTGTAACCAAAAATAAAGGTAAGTATTTTGAAATTTCTAATGAAATATTTATGTAATGCAAAATTAATTGCTGAGTTGGAAACTAAATCTTTCACAGGTTACTTTAAAGTCGGACAAAATTTTAGTGCTAGGAAAATAAATTGTTCAGAAAACGAGTCCTGTGTAAACACCACTCTTTAAGGATTATCTGTCACCAACTTTTAAAACAGCAAAGAAAGGCTGAGTACATCTGCTAGAAGATCAACCTGGTGACGCTTTACTGTGAACAAAAACATCCTAGGAAAACGCAACGAGGATGTGTAAAAGCAATTCTCCCAAAATTCGAAGCATACTATTTTTTAGTACAACTTAAAAAGTAAGCAATACATACATTTTCAACTGTTTTCTATTATAAGAGGAAACTGTTATAACAGTTTTCTATCAGTGAACCACCTGCTAGTTCTTAACTCATCTTTTAATGGCTGTATTTTGTTGTGTGGTATGGCACCACTTCTTATTTCCTTTACTACCTTAGATATTCTACAGGACTGTATCATTTTCTACCTGAAGCTGGTTCTTCTTCAAGATTCTAACCTGTACTCTTTCTATAATCATAAACCCTTGGAGTTCTCAAGTGCTTTCATAAACATATGCTCTTTATATCTATAGCAATAGCTCAGAACTCTTTTCCGATCCAAAAATCACATTCCAAAATGTCTCAAATTCAGTATATCCTACTCCAAACTCATGATCAGTTTATGAGCTCTAGTGTCTCCTCTACATTAGTTTGTAATTTCAATCAGTGAAATCACTACTTCAAAATCTGGTATTTTTTTTTTATTTGAACTTCTGTTGATGACAGGATCTTCAATTTAATATGATTAGGTTTTAAATAAAAATGATCCTAGCATATGAATAATGCTTCTTACATAGTTACTGTTGTTTTCACAATTGTCTTCAACATGGATTATTTAGCTTTCTCATACACTAATCTTCCTCTTCTCTAAGAAGACCAGTTTTCCAGCCCCTCAGGGCAATAGAGTTTTGTAATCTTTAATTAACACTACATTTGTGTACCACTTGGACATATCTATAAATAAAATAAATTTCCTATAATAAAATGAATACTGATAATTTCATACTTTCTTAAAGAATCAGCTGAGGAAATAAAAATATTCTACCAAATATGCCGATTTGTGTCTTTTTAAATTAAACTTTTTGGTGAACAAGATTGAGAATAAGACTGGTTCTGATTTGCCTTTACTCTTTAAGCACTGTAATGGCTTTTGTCACACACAAACATTTAATACACTCAAATTATGAGTATTTCATATCTAACTTAAGAAAACAGAACTTTCATAATGTCAAAAAGATATTCTTGTATATTCAACTCCCAAACTTAAAAATATGCAGCTTTTGTTTATGGTATATGTATTTTCCCATATTGGCAGGTAATATTCTAAATGTCACTTATTGTAACGTTCAGACTTTCCCCATTCTCTGTTTCATGTATCACAATGAAAACTAAGAAAGCTAAGATCATGGTTAGCAGCCAGCGAATAAATTAGGAATCCACTTAACGGAAGTGATTCGGTTGCTTCTCCACTTCCTGTCTCTATCATGTCTTCTTCCTTTCAATTCTTTCTATATAACACTTAAACAAGTTTATTCTCTTATTAGCTTAATATGATTTTTTTTCCTTCTCCTCCCACCTCTTACCCATGTATTGCATTCAGAGGAATTTCATTAGAAGTAAACCTTAAAGTGTTCAAAACAGACAATATTTCACAGTGTTATAAAACCACAAGGCTGAAGCGAATTTAAGGAGACATTTTTTGTCTTAAGTCTTGAATGAAAAGATGAGAACCTGACATATTATTATCTCCTACTTCATAAAGAGTTTGCTTTATTCTGTTTCTATGAAATTAACTCTTCTCCATAATCTTCCTGGACAAAGTATTATCCCTGTTGTATTTAAATGGATTTTATTCTCCTCACCTATAAATAAATTAATATTACAAAGATACTTCCACAAGGCTTATTAATCCAAATTTATTTAATATGAAATACAGGATGAGTGCTTCCAAAGAATGCTCAACCCTAAGCAGTTGATATATAAACACTACAGAAGATTAAAAATCCTTTTAGCACACAGCCATTTCCTAAAAGTAACTAAGTGACTTTCTCACCAACACATGTTCACACAGGTTTCCAAAGTTGAAATCAATTATCATGTAATTTTTTTGTATACTATGTCTTGCTGTAGATAGAGGACCAAAAAAGCTACACTTTGTAAAGAGATTGGAAAGTTTCATTAAAGAAGTCCTACAAAGGAAAAGTTAAAGTTTAAAAGAGAGTAGAAAGTATTGAATGCTGAGTGGTTCAAAATACTAAAAGTTAATGTAGAGAGAAAATCCTATAGGCAAACAAAATGATTCTTCACAAGCAGGAGCTTTTTGTGTACAGTCTGGTGCAAGGAAAACAATGTGAAAAGGAAAAGGCTATAACCCTTCATTTTCCTTCCTATTAACTGCTCAGTTTACAGGAGCAGCTGCAACTTCTCTTAGTAGATGCCAACACAGGGGTTTTAATCAGCTTATAATGGGAAGTGCACAAGAAATGCCTTGCAAATGTTAGCACTAAAACAGAAATGAATGGCAGCAACTGAAAGAAAGCTAGATAATATATAGATGAATAGGCCTAAAAATGATTAAGATTTATTCTTTTTTTTCCCGGCAAAGACTGCAGATTGAGAAAACTAGCAATTACAAGGGCCCAGTGAGTCTCACCAAAACAAAATACATTATCTGAGATTTTGATTTACAGATTTGACTGAAGATAAGAAATGATGCACATATGATCAAAAAGTTTAAATGGGTGAAGAAATACACCAGGTATAAATGGGCCACGTGTAAAAATCCCTATCTGTTATAATTTTTGGCTATTTTAAAACCTTCAACAATTTTGGCTCAATATGTACATATACCTAAACTAAATAGAAAATGTGCCTAAAATATTTTAATTCAAATGCAAATTACTGAAGACACACCCGGAAGTATAATTTATTAAGAAGAATATATTGCTTAGAATATACTATATAAGTACTTTATGCTTGAGCTTAAATAAAAACTATTTTAAAAATATTATTCCTGATTAAATTTAGTCTATGGCTGATTTATAAGAGTTATTGGACAAAGGGTGATATTTAAATATTCTTGTAAACAACATTAGAGTCCTATTCATGTTTTTCACATAGAAAGATAAAAGTGAACCTGAGGATGTATTGGTGACATGCTTATGCTTCTGTACTACTATTTACTATAGAAATCTAAAGGCTATTCTCAAATGGTTTTCCTAATAGATCTATGCTTTTTTGTTGGTTTCCAATAAATCAATGGCAAATTTTAAAGAAAAAAAAAACAACCAATAAACTAAAGAACAAACAACAACAAACCTCTTAATAAAAGACTATATACAATAGAAGATCACTAAATCTCTTATTTACCATGATGAATTAAAAATAACTTTGCACACCTGATTAAACCATGACAGTCACAGCTGCTGTCATTTAGTTTGCTTGTCATTTAATATATGCTAATATAATATACTTAAATGTATGTAGGTGTGTGCACGTCCTTAAGTCGAACTTCAAACAATGTGGCAAAGATACAGATTTCTGAGAAATCCAAGCAATGATGCTATGGCACAGAAGAAATCCAAACAAGCCTAAATCTTCAAATCTAAAGAAACTGACCAAGAATTTATTTTTTCTAGCACATACATTAGAAAACATTATTGATGGTATTGCTTTGATGCACTCCAACTGGAATACACTATTTACTCAAGGCTTCAAAAGACCAGTCAGTCTAACTCTTGTCCAAAGCCCCCGGACCTTTACTGCACATTGCTCTCATCCCATTGGAATGCCTGATGAACATCCTTCAGACTCACACACTTTACAACTTAAGCTAAGAGACCTTCACGGCTCCTTAATTGGAGGATATTTTTAAGTTTCATCTCTTTAACTAGATTGGAAATTACTTAAGCCCACAAAATATGTCTTATTATATATTCCAACATTCCATGCTAATTCTGCTGAATAATTTCAAATGACTTGACCTTTGGTAAGAAACGCTCCTGCACCAAATAAACATTTAGGTACACAACTGTTCTGGGATTGCTAGAAAATTAAAAATTTATTTGTATCCATAGTCTCTTGTTAAAAGTTTTCACACTGCAAGAATGCCAGCCAGGTGCAACGGCTCATGCCTATAATCCCACCACTTGGGAGGCCAAGCTGGGAGGATCACTTGAGCCCGGAAATTAATCTCTAAAATAAATAAACAAATAAATAAATAATCTGGGTGTGGTGCATGCCTACAGTTTCAGCTACTAAGGAGGCTGAGGCAGGAGGATCGCTTGAGCCCAGAAATTTTAGGCAGCAGAAAGCTGTGACTGCATCACTGCTGGGGCTACAGAGAAAGACCCTGTCTCAAACTAAAAAAAACACGAAGAAGAATGCTCACATACAATGCTAAATGTATAATGAGATTATAAAACACACAAAAGATATATTATTTATTACAAGCCCCACTTTCAACATTAGTGTTTTTCGATTCCTTTTCACTCATCAACCTTAAGAGCTGACTCGTGACAGGTTTAAGAAAGAGCAGTGTGAGAATAGTGCCTGCTCCTTACCCTCAATTTCCTGACGTGATGGTGACAAGTAATCTCCTTCCAGGTATTTGGTTCCAGAATCATTATGAATCACTGTTTCTAAAGATGTGGTAGTGGCACCATTAATTGTCTTAATGTAATTTCAAGCACTACATAAAACGGCGTGTTCTTCATCTTAACAGTTGAAAATATTCACTATACATAAATCATATTTTGTTTCCATAGACATTTCCTATAACTTTTAAAAATCTATACATTTAAGAAAAAATTTCTTGCTCAATTTAAGAAAAAATATTTAGTGAATAATAGCACAAAAGGATATGGTTTGATAAAAGTTGTGACACTATATAACTCAATCTCTTAAATGTAAAATACTGGTTCTAAAGTCCATGAACATGGCACCAAGGCTAATGTGTTCACTGTTTTAATTGCAAGGACAAACCAAACAATCCTTGGACTTACTTTGCAACTCATGATATTTGCTGAAATAATTTAATTGACAGGTCCTGACTCTTAAATGAAAAATAATCAGCTTTGACTCAAAGATAGTCCTCTATGCAAAGTAATTCAAAGACTACTTACACCAGAGTGCTCCAAAAGATCTTCCCCTTACTCAATAAACTGTCTGAAACTATCAAGCAATTCCTGGTCAAAACACTGAAGGCCCAAGCTCATCCATGAATTGCAACTATAATCTGGTGTTTATTATGTCATATGCATGTATTATCACGGGCAGTAGTAGTTCTCAGGAGACTTTCAATACCGGTAGATGACTGTGTGGCATGGTCAAATACTAGACAAAGTATTTTCTAGAAAATAAACAGCTTTGAACATTATCTCTGATGTGCGACATTAACTTATGGGATGTTCACCAAATGTCACATATGATAAAGTATAGCAGTATATTATATTGTTTATAAATTGCCTTAACTATAATAAAGAAGGAAAAATTAATATACACCATAAAGTGATCTTTTTCAAAGAATTAAGGAAACATATTATAGATCTTCAGCTCTATAACATTTATTTGAATTTTTTAACCATTTATTAAATAGCTAGCTTCGAGGACTCCAACTTAAGCCTTTCTTTTGAGAGGCTTAAGTATAAAGTGGTTCCTAAGATAGTTCCTGGAAATGGTGAAAACTCAAATATAACTGAAACCTGTTACTAGCAAAACAGTCCTTGTACGCTCTGCCAAGAATTTCTACAAATGACAAAGTCAAGGCAGCTGAAATGAAAATATGGATCAGTAGGCTACCTATGATTTAGCTCAAGAAACAAAAAAGCCAACAAACCTGAGAAGAGGGAAGGAAGATGTTTACACCTTCCCTTCAAATGCCTCTTAGTCAAAAACATTGAATTTATAAAAGACTAAACAAATTTTTCTCTATTTTTTTTTTAAGACAGGGTCTCGCTATGTTGCCTAGGCTGGCGTGCAGTGGTGCAATCTCAGCTCACTGCAACCTCTACCTATGGCCATCTTCCCACCTCAGCTTCTGAGTAGCTGGGACTACAGGCTCAAGTTATCCTCCCACCCCAGCCTCTGAGCTAGGACTACAGCTCAAGCCATCCTCCCACGTCAGCCTCTGAGTAGCTAGGACTATGGGCTCATGCCATGATGCCCGGCTAAATTTTGTATTTTTCTGTAGAGATGAGTTTTTGCCATGATGTCCAGGCTGGTCTCTAACTCCCAAGCTCAAGAAATCTGCCCACCCTGGCCTCCCAAAGTGCTGGGATCACAAGCACGAGCCACCAGATCCGACCTATTTCTCTATTTTAAACATCATTTTTCAATGGCCACAGTACTATTAACAACCTTTTTTTTTTTTCCCTCATATGGAGTTTCGCTCTTTTCACCCAGACTGGAGTGCAATGGAGCAATCTCAGCTCACTGCAACCTCTACCTCCCAGGTTCAAAGTGATTCTCCTGCCTCAGCCTCCCCAGTAGCTGGGATTACAGGTACCTGTCACCACATCCAGCTCATTTTTGTATTTTTATCAGAGACAGGGTTTTGCCACATAGACCAGGCTGGTCTCGAACTCCCAGCTGCAAGTGATCTGCCCACCTCGGCCTCCCAAAGGGCTGGGATTACAGGTGTGAGTCACCACACTCGGCCTCACGACCTCTTATGGGTATGACCATTCAGATATTGTAATTAACAGGAACAAAAAGCAAAAACAATTGATGAGTGAAAGAAGAAAGAAAAGGAGATGGCAGCTGTTAAGCCTGCAGTGCAGGAGGTACACCCACAAGTTAACTGTTAGGAACAAGGTGCATTCAGGGATGACCCTGGTAACTGAATATGGTGGAATTTGTAGATGTCTGTGACATCCCTATGTGGAACAGACAATCAGAAGCAATGGAAATTAACAACACCCTGACTTCATTTCATATGATGCTAGCCACTGAGAACTGGGCTGAATCTAAGCTTACCAACCTTCCCTCTAGTTACAGAGATGGAAGGGGAATATGACCATCACTCATGCGGAAGTTGAGCCATTAGAAGAAAGTCCACACATCTCATCTGCCAGTAAAAACCCAGCTGCACCAGGTGTCTCTTCATTCAAGGAAGGCTAACAGTAAAATAAACATATGCAGACTATGAAAAAAACTACTATAGCACAATAAAACGCAATTTTGTCCTGACATATCAGAAGGAAAAACATCTACCTCAAAAGCGATTTAAGGCTGGGTGCGGCGGCTCACGCCTGTAATCTCAGCACTTTGGGAGGCTGAGGCAGGCAGATCACTTGAGGTCAGGAATCTGAGATCAGTCTGGTCAACGAGGTGAAACCCCCTCTCTAATAAAAATACAAAAATCAGCCAGGTGTGGTGGTGCATGCCTGTAATCTGAACCCAGGAGGTAGAGGCTGTAGTTAGCCGAGACTGTGCCACTGCACTCAAGCCTGGGTGACAGAGCAAGACCCTGTATCAAAAAAAAAAAAAATGCTTTTTAAAAAACATTTTGACATAGGCATGCAATGCTTAATAATCACATTAGAGAAAATGGGGCTTCTATCACCTCAAGCATTTATCCTTTCTCAGTGCTACACAAACAATCCAATTACACTCTTTTAGATTTTTTTTAATATACAATAAATTACTGTCAACTGTAATCACCTTTCTAAGTATACAAGTAGTTTCATTTTCAACACTGCTCTTCTTTAATCTAAAAATTAATCACGACAAATTTTAAGAAGTACATTCAAATGACATAACTAAATAATTCTAAGTCAATTGTGAAATTATAATAGGGTAATGATTAGGTCAGTTATAAAGATTATTTCTTCTTTATTGACTCCATTCCAAATCTAGCAAAAAAATATCAGTATATGAAATCAAGTATCAGTCTGGAAAATATTATATGCAAAGCATTATTTGAGGCATTGCGGTAATTAAAATATAAATTTCAATACCCTAAGAATGTGCAATCAGGAAGCGAGGCAAAATATACTACTTTATATTTTATTTAATAAAATCGAAATGTGAAGACACTAACATGCTAGAAAATTCAGAGAATAAAACAAAAGATACTTCCTGTTCTGAGTTCAATCCTTTGGTGATCCCCAGGTGACAGCCAACCTCTCCCTAGCAACCTGCATCCCACATTATTTTGCTTGGTTAACTCTTTCCACTCTTTAGGTCTCAGCACAAATGTCAACTCCCTAATCTACCCTGCTAGGATAACTCCCTATCATCACCCTTTGTAAGATGCTCTCCTAACAGGCTATCCTTGTCTCTCACAGCACACATAATAAGGCCATTGGACTAACTAGACTAATTAGCTGTTTCTTTTTTGCCTCCTGAATTAGAAGGTAAATTCCCTAGGTGTAGGACTAGGTTTGCCTGATTCACCACCATGCCCAAAGGCATGGCACATGGAAAGCACTTAATGAGTATTTGTTTACTTAGGGCCTGGCACTTGGAAAGCACTTTAAAAATATTTGTGAAATTAGTAAATGGGTGCATAAGTGGTGGGGGAAACAGATGGCTGTCTGTAAGTTAGATCTAGGATTTAAAACTGTTAAAGGAGAGGAGGTTAAACTGAAATTTGCTGAGGAGGGTAGGGGCGATGAAGTCCGGTCATGAGATTCAATCATTCTGTGCGTAGGAATAATGAAACGGTTTAGTGAAGTAGAATGTGAGAAAAATATCACAGACTAAATTTTACTAGAGATAAAGTTCACCAGAAAATTGTGGATTTTTTTCATTAAAAATTAAAATTAACAAAGTCGGCCTAAATAATGTAATTCCTTTGTTCGAAAAAATATATGGCTTCCCGGTACAGAACTGAGAGTGATACAGGCTGAGTATCCCTTATCCACAATGTTTTGGGACCAGAAATATTTTAGATTTTGAATATTTTCAGATTTTATAATATTTGCATATATACTTACCAGTTGACATCCCTAATCAGAAAATGCAAAATACTCCAATGAGAATTTCCTTTAAACTACATGTTGACACTCAAAAAGTTTCAGATTTTGGAGCATTTCAGAGGTAATACATATTATCGGTCTAACATTAAAAAAATTGCCTGCTTCCATGTCCTCTAACTGTTATAGACTCTTTATATAATCCACAACTCCTTTTCCAATACCATTCTATAATACACTAACAGAGCTAGAGTTTTAGAATTAGAAAACAATGACTTTTACCCAGAAGTTACTCCTACAAAGCAGCCCTGTGTCTACTTTATATGTCCAAAGGCTACCATGATGCTTGACACTTTATAGGCCCTAAATAATGGAAATATTTGACTTTAAATCTTCTCAAGCATTTGCTATGTGATCATGATTAATGTAACTTCTCTGTGACTCAGATAATTTGTCTGTAAATGGAGGTAATATTAGTTGCCTTATAAGGTGTTTTGTACATAGCATATGCTCAAAAATGAGCTGCTTCTTTTCTATCTTCCTCCTGGGGGATTCTTTAGTGCTCCTCTGGTTCTCCAAGGAAACAACCACAACATTCTCTTAAGCCAAAATCTAATCCAGAGGAAAGCCCTTTGGTCGATTCTATGAAGGGCGAGAGAAGTTGAGTAAGCTGCAGAAAAGTTGGAAGCTAGCAAAAGCTGCTTGACAAAATTTAACAGTTAAATCAATCCTCCTATAGAAATGACAAAAAGGAAAGGTTTGTCCCTGTTGGTTAATGAGAGTAGCTAATTAACGTTATCTTCACAAAGTGCATTTTGAAAGATTCATTTCACACTCATATACAAATGATCTTCCAAGATATAAAATCAATCATTCAATCCCAGGTTGCAAAGGCGGAAGCAGTAGTGCCAAGTTGAGAAAACAAAGCTTCATAGATTTCAATTCTTGTGGCTTCTCTTAAATTGTTTACTTACCTGAATCCCTCTCTTTAGTAAGAAGCCTAACAGTGACAAAGATAACAAAAATAAATTTTCCAAGGATACAAAACCCCAAGCAACTGGGTTTTACTAACAAGCATAGGACATTAATAATAGAGAATAAAGCTGCCGATCAGTCTTTATTTAAACCTTTTGTTTAAGCCTTTATACAAACAATGGGTCACTTACTCTAAATTCCAGTGTCCTAAAACATGATTTATGGACATTTTCTGGCTACTAAATATAAAGTGCAGATTTTTACTGTTTTCATTTCAAATGATAACATACTATTGTTCCTTTCCTGAAATAAACATAGTTCTTTCAAAGCCTCCAGTTACCTACAAAGTAAAATTATCAAACTTTTGTGATCATAGACTACCAGGCTGACTTTCAAGGATGCAACTTTCCATTGCTGAGCTAAAGAAAGTTTTAGTGCTTTGAAAAGAAAATCAGACCAACCACAACATTCTCTTAAGCCAAAATCTCATCCAGAGAAAAGCCCTTTTTTCAATTCAATGAAAGGTGAGAGAAGTGAAATAAGTTGCAGAAAAATGGAAGCCAGCAGAGGCTGGTTCATGAGGTTCAAGGAAAGAAGCTGTCTCCATAACAAAAAAGTACAAGGTGAAGCTGTGGCAAGCTATCCAGAAGATAGGCTAAGATGACAGATGAAGGTGGTTACGCTAAACAACAGATCATAGATGTAGGTGAAAAAGTCTTCAACTGGAAGATGTCATCTAGAACTTTCATAGCTAGAGAGGAAGAGTCAATACCTGGCTTCAAAGATTCATAGGACAAACTGACTCTCTTGTTAGGGACTAATACCATTGGTGACTTTAAGTTAAAATCAATGCTCATTTACCATTCTGAATATCCTAGATCCTTTAAGAATCATGTTAAATCTCTGCCTGTGTTCTAGAAATAGCACAACAAAGCCTGAGTGACAGTATATCTATTTATAGTATGGTTTACTGAAGATTTTTTTTCTGTTTTTGAGACAGAGTCTTCCTCTGTCACCAGCTGCCAGGCTGGAGTGCAGTGGCACAAGCTCAGCTCACTGCAACCTCCGCCTCCCGGGTTCAAGCAATGTTTCTGCCTCAGCCTCCCAAATAGCTGGGAGTACAGGCGCGGGCCACCACGCCCAGCTAATTTTTATATATAAATATTTTTTTGGAGACAGAGTCTAGTCTGTCACCAGGTGCCAGGCTGGAGTGCAGTGGCGGGATCTCAGCTCACTGCAACCTCCAACTCCTGGGTTTAAGCAATTCTTCTGCCTCAGCCTCCCGAATAGCTGGGACTACAGGCATGGGCCATCACACCCAGCTAATTTTTATATTTTTAGTAGAGACGGCATTTCACCATGTTGGCCAAGATGGTCTTGATCTCTTGACCTTGTGATCCACCAGCTTCAGCCTCCCAAAGTGCTGGGATTATAGGCATGAGTCACTGCGCCTGGCCAGTTTACTGAAGATTTTAAACCCACTACTCAGAAAGAAAAAAGATTCCTTTCAAAATATTACTGCTCATTGATAACGCATCTGGTCACCCAAAAGTTCTGATGCAGATGTTCAAGGATATTAATGCTGTTTTCATGCCTGCTAACACAACAACCATTCTGAAGCCCGTGAATCTAGGAATAATTTTGAGTTTCAAGTCTTATTATTTAAGGAATCCATTTCATTAGGCTATGGCTGCCCACAGGTAGTGATTCCTCTGATGGATCTTGAAAGAGGTTGTTTCCACTCTCATGTATGACTGAGGGGTTGAACAGTGCAGTGGAAGAAGATGTGGTGGAAACGGCAAGAGACGTGAAAATAGCAAGAGAAAGAAAGTTAGAAGTGGAGACTGAAGATGTGAGTGAATTGCTGCAATCTTGTAATAAAACCTGAATGGATGAGGAGCTGTTTTTATGGATGAGCAAAGAAAGTGGTTTCCTAAGATGGAATCTGCTCCTGATAAACATGTTCTGTTCTACTGCTGAAATGACAACACAGGATTTGAATATTATATGAGGTTAGTTGATAAAGCAACAGCAGGGATTGAGAGGGTTGATTCCAATTTTGAAAGACCTTCTACTGTAGGTAAAATGTTATAAAACAGCATTACATGCTACAGAGAAATGTTTTGTGAAAGGAAGAGTCAACTGATGCAGAAATTTCATTGTTGTCTTCTTTTAGGAAACTGCCATAGCCACCCCAACCTTCTGCAATCACCACTTTGATCAGTCAGCAGCCATTAACATTGAGGCAAAACTCTCTAACATCAAAAAGATTACTACTTGCTAAAGGCTTAGATGATTGTTAAGATTTTTTGCAATCAAGTATGTTTTACATTAGGTATGCACAATGTTGTTTAAATATGTTAGTGTACACTTGATAGCCTACAGTATAGTGGAAACATAACTTTTATCTACAGTGGAAAATCAAAATATTTGTGTGACTCCACGATATGGTTTGGCTCTGTGTCCCCACACAAATCTCATTTTGTAGCTCCCTTAATTCCCACATGTTGTGAAGTGACCCAGTGAGAGATAATTGAATTATGGAGGTGAGTCTTTCCTGTGCTATTCTCATGAAAATGAGTAAGTCTCACAAAACCTGATGGTTATCAAAATGGGGGTTATTTTGGAAGACAGAGGCGGATGGATCACCTGAGGTCAGGAGTTCAACACCAGCACGGCCAACATAGTGAAATCCTGTCTCTACTAAAAATACAAAAAATTAGCCAGCCATAGTGGCACGTGCCTGTAATCTCAGCTACTCAGGAGGCTGAGATAGGAGAATTGCTTAAACCCAGGAGGCAGAAGCTGCAGTGAGCCAAGATCTCACCGCTGCACTCCAGTATGGGTGACAGAGCAAGACTCTGTCCCCCATAAAAAAGCACCAGGAGCTTCCCTGCATACACTCTCTGTCTGTTTGCCTGGTGCCATCCATGTAAGATGTGCCTTGCTCTTCCTTGCCTTCTGCCATGATTGTGAGGCATCCCCAGCCATGTGAAACTGTAAGTTCATTAAACCTCTTTTTTCTTCCCAGTCTCAGGTATGTCTTTATCAGCAGCATGAAAATGGACGAATACACTCCCTTTATTGAAGACTTGTTTTTTTGTAGTCTCTGGATCCAAATAGGCAATATATCTAAAGTATGACTGTATCTATAGCAGCAAGTCTCCCAAGTCCTAAGTATTCTGCTATTTCATTATTCCACAACTAAAACAATACACAGTTAAGAAAATCAATTCTTTAAGTTGAAAATTGAGTCCTCTAAGCTTGGCATTCATTATCTAACTTTTAAATTGGTGTAGTTATTATTAATTCTAATCAAAGAATGTTCTGACCAAAATATCTTAAAACAAACAAATTTTGCCAAAACTATAAAATCTTAAGACAACTCTCTCCTGATTGCCAAAAAGTAAAAATAACATAAAATTATAGCTCATTACATAATTATCCTTAAATTTACATTTAATGATCTAAATATAAGACAATCTAAGAAGATTTCAAAAACATATTTTGAAATAGTTAAAATTACTGTCCTTAGTATAAACACCTACAGGGTATAGAAGGTTAACATGTATCACCCATAACATTTATAAAGTAATTATAGAAAACTGCATGTTGAGAAGGATTGTTGGCCTTTCTTACAAATGTTGACATTGTATTCTATGTCAGTCTTTTCACTAACAGTAAAAGAGAGTAAATTTTGAAATAGAGCTCTGTAGAACAATTTTAAGCACATGTTTAATTGAGTTATTATTGTATTATTAGATACCTGCACCTTTCAGGTTCAAAAATATAACTTAGAAAATGTCATTCAGTAACTCACTTGAAGTCAACCCTGGTCTAGCTGTAGTACCATTTCTAAGCACTTTTCTCATTCTGTTTTTACATTAATCCAAACTCAATGCTCTTCTATAGTGTTATATTTTTCTATTATTTCATAATATTGCGTATGTAGTTAAGAATTCTTTAGAAATCACTAGGTCCAATTATGTTTACACGTGAAACATTTGATTATACTCAATGGAAGGACTGTATTAAAGTCATTGTATTAAAGTCATTGTATGAAAGTCATTGGGTTTTGGGTACTGAAACTAAAAATGAACTCAAGTGATTTTAGACTTAGTCTACATCTCACTGTAGTCTGCTACACTGCATTATCCTTTATACTTAGTCTACCCCAAGAATAATAAATCTGAGGCAAGGTTTATGTTAGATTGTTTTGAAATGCCTCAAAAACACAAATTATGTTAGGATTGATGGATTGCTTTGATTAATTACACTGTCCACTTACAATATGCAGAGGAAAACAAATTAACTAGAATACCACCATTTACTACTATACATTACTGAACTGCAGCAGTCTTACTGTGTTTCCTTAACTTTCTTAAGGATACCTTTGATGATCTGAGACTTCTGTCTCTTTCTCTCATTGTATCTTAAAGAAAACCCAGACATGAATTTATCTAAACCATTATTTTCTAAATTGTTACTTCGATTGATTGAAAATTTAATAAACAGTATTATTATACCTGAGGGAGGTAATTTAGGGATTCTGTGCTACTTCTCAACTGGCATTCACTTATGCTAAGACTGTCTATCCTGAATCCATGTATATCCTCAAGATAAGGGTCCCACAGATCTTAAGAAGGAAATTAAGGATCTCTATCAACATGGGTCATTTAGAATTAATTACTCTCATTTTTGGTACAAGAACTAAAAGCAGCTATTCTTCTCCAGATCCTCAAGGAACTCATGTCCTACTTAAAGAATGCCTCCAAGAAGGAACGCTAAACAATGTGAGGAGGAAAGCTAGGGACATGGAAACACAGCAATGAGAGCTGGTGCCTTCGTTGTCTATTTGGGAAGGGCGCTTCCTATCTTCTTACCTGACTTCCTTCTTTCTCAGCTAGAATGATAAAAATGTGTAAAGTCAACCCTCGGGGCCGATTCTAAGGTAAAAGAGACAAGAAACAGACCCCATATCCAGCCAGTCTAGGCTTGCGTGAAGGGCTTTACATGGTTTCCAAGGTCATCAATCAGAAATTCAGTGGTGTGGCAATAAACCCAGATCACAGCAAACCTAGCACGGAAGACAGTTATATTTTACCAGCCTGAAGGAAACTCTGACTCACAGACAGGAGTTTCCATCCATATATCTCTCTAACAGTTTAATATCTTAAACAGTTAAATACCTAGATTCAAAGAAGTAAAATAACCACTAGACATTATCTTTTCATACTTCCTATGCAAAAGGTGCAGAAGTAAATGTCATGAAATATTTCAATATTTTTATATTTTTATTTGTCTACATTATCTTTGAACACATTTTAAGTATTTGTATACTGATTTGCTAATTGTTTCAAAAGTAAAAAGGGGAATTTAAATATTTAATGTAAAACACATTGCGAAATTCAATTTGTTTACATCCAAATAGACTGATACCACATACACATAATAGGAAAATAGTTCAATAGAAAGCATTTCATTAAACATGCAAAAAGATTAATCAATACATGACTCTGCTGCATGATGGATCAAGTTTTCACACCTGTTTACAAATAGGTTTTAACAAGATACATATATAACATGGCATTTTGTTTATCACAAACTCATTTTAAATTCCATAAAATAAACTCTTAATGTAAACTCAATTATTATATAGGAAAATTCTTCACTTTTCCTTTTTAGCTGCTTTTACTTATTTCTCATACTTGGAGGGATCATAATAACAATGTTTCTGTTATTAGACACTTCGGAATGAATGTTGTAGCCTAGACAGAACTAGAAAATGCGGAGAAAAATATACTAGTGCATGTATATGCATGCATGCACACGCACACACACATGCACACACACGTTACATAAATATTTAGTAATACCTAAATACTACACAGGTTAGCCTCAGTTATACTCCATAATAGAAGATATATGTATGCTTATTTTGTCTTGTCTCTTCCATTTTACTAAGATACAGTGAATTACATCAATGTAATTGCACTGCATTACATCAATGGCCTAAAACAAATAATTGGCATTATGTTTAATACACAAATCAAGAAAAAATAAAGTTTGAAAATTTTGTAGGCTTTAATAATTCTTTAAAGGCAGGCTTAGAATATTTGTGAAGCCTTTAAAAGCAGCATATATGGCTTTATGCCTTTAATTTCTAACAATTTAAATATGAATGTCACATAAAATATAAACCAGCAATAATTTAGAGTACACTTTAATTATTGTCAAATTGCTTACATTTCATTTCATATAATAATATTTAGGCCATGGTCAAGTTAAGTGGTTCACATCTGTAATCCCACCTCTTTGGGAGGCTGAAGTAGGAGGACTGCTTCAGGCCAGGAGTTCAAGGCCAGCCTGAGCAACACAGCAAGACTCCACCCCTATAAAAATCACAAAAAAATTAGCTGGGCACAGTGGTATGTGCCTGTACTACTCAGGAGGCTGAGGTGGGAGAAATGCCTATGCCCAGGATTTCGAGGTGGCAGACATATAATTGCCACTGCACTCTAGTCTGGAGACAGAGCAAGACCTTGTCTAAAAAAAAAAGTGAAAGTAAAAATAAAAATAAAATTCAGGCCTCTATACTTCCTATTTACAACTTCCAATATAACAAAATAATTTTGGCAATTCTTCTTAGACAACCTAGCTCTTAGACTAATATTTAATCTTGTTCACAACTCCAGCAGTGAAAATTATCAGCCAAAATGCTTGTTAAATTATTAAAATATTGCACTTGAAAAGCCAAAATATAACAGGCTTAGCAGGAAATAACACTTGAGGGATGGCATAAACAGAACACAGTGGGGACTAATAAGAGAATGAGGTTTTAGAAGATAAAATGAGAAAGTTCTGGCAAAGTCTTATACATAATATATAAATTATTAGTATAATAACATTGCGGGAAGGGCAGTTTTTTAGAGACTTTGGTTTTCTGTTAGTAAAATGCCAATGCGCTACAACCGTCTTGCAATAAATGGAGTATTCATAAAACACCAAAAGATTAACTGCTACTTCATCCTAAAAGATTTTACTCATAAGACTTGTACTTCTAGTTGAGACTGATATTTTTTTTAACTATGTGATTAAAACAAAATGAAGTTTCTGTTAAGTAGATTCTAGAAAATATTTTGAATTGATATTTGGCAGACGTACTTTTGTTACCAGCCAAACTATCATTCTTCACTCAGCTTACTCTTGTAGCAGAATCTTGATTTTGTTGTCTCACCTCAAACTGACCATGTCCTTCATGAAGGTCGAACATGTCCCCAGCTCTGAATCATGGTTGAATATAATTAATGGTGGTCTCATTTCCCCTAGGCTAGTGGCTGTTCTAAATGGAATCATAAGCTCTGACTCTGACCAATAACGAAGAAGTTGCACTTAAAAAAAAGATGGTTGTGGAGCAGCTTCCCTTTTCTATGTCTGGACACCATTATATGAGGAGGTGATTCTGGGACAGGCCTACTGTCTAAAGTTCCTGGGCTGAGGATGACAGGAAAAAATAACAGATTTAAAGAACCTGGTCATGATGCCACTGAGTCCCTGAATTAATCCTGAAACTGTGCTAACTATATACATCTTATTATGTGAGACAATAAATAATAGATATGCTATGATTTGGGTCTTTTATCACCTGTGGGTACAAGTATCCTAACTGATGTTACCATATTTGCATGTATTCACACATAGTACACATCCTAAAACAAAGCCATATGAGCCATTATTAAGAAAGTTATTTCTAAAAATAAAAAAGAAACATTTCTACATTCAAATATTCCAATGAAGATGATACTTCATTAAGATGTGAACATGAATGACATCATGCAGGATGTTACACAGCATCACAGTTTATTATAAATCAATCATTAATAAAGAAAATGTATTAGCACAGGTTGATTGATACCAGGAGAAGAAGAATATACACATTTTTATTCAATATTAAGCTAGTAGAAAAAAATAGAAATTTGAAATTTATTCCACGAATAGCTCAAAAAGCTTTCCAATAGAAATCTCCCTTAGAAATAATTTACTTTTAAAAAATATTTTGTTATCTTCTGGGCTTAGTGGCACATGTCTGTAACCCCTCCCTTTGGGAGGCTGAGGTGGGCCGATCACTTGAGCTAAGGAGTTTGTGACCAGCATGGGCAACATGGTGAAAATCTGTCTCTACGAAAAAATACAAAAAATACTAGCTAGGAGTGGTGGTATGTGCCTGTAGTTCCAGCTACTTGGGAGGCTGAGGTGGTGTATTATAGTTCAAATAAACCTAAAACATTACAATAAATTTAAATTTATTACAAATTATGGAGGTACCCATGGAGAGGTATGTGAGTTGTCAACAGTAGTACTTGTTTTTACAACTGGAGAGTTCAGTAATAAAGATGCAGCCTTGCCCTGTTGCTGCAGTTACATGTTCAGGTCTCCTTTGTGTACTTATCAGAAGCATCATTACTCACCCTGCTATTTAGAGAAGAATATAAATAAAGACTAAACTTCATATTGTGATAAGTCATTTAGAGTTATAATTAGCCAAGTGGCCACTATACAGTGTTCAAGAATTCAACTTTGTGCATGTATTTATACCACCTAAGCAATTACCATTTAATGTAGTTTGATGAAACCATAAGGAAACAAGACCTTTTCTGATTATCAGTTTAGACATAAAATTAGAGACCAGAAGAGTCTGTAAAGAACATCCCCATCACAGGATGTTTTTCTTTTCTAGCATGGAGTTCTATCTTGAGAACTCTCTTACTTATAAAGTTAACTAACTGTGTTATTGGTTTCTTTTACCTGCTGCTTTGATTTCCTCTCAAAGCACTCAACCTTGCTTAATCGCTGTGTTTTTCTAAACTTCACATCATTTTTTCCTTAGTGTTTCATTTTTCCTACAATGTCCCTGCCCCTACCCACACAACGTTGTATATTTATTACTGGTAATTTTTGCTTTTTTAACTACTGGTGCGCAAACCTTCAGTAACTCTACATTACACGTTCGTCATATGGTGAAGGGAGGAAAGGGCATGCACAACTCTCACATAATTAGAGAGATTGCTCACCCAAGAACAACACGCTTGTTATTTCAAGTTTCCTCAAGATCTGCTAAGTGCTTTGAATTACTCACTCTTTTGAGGTATTCTAATGTTGTGTAATGATTCCTGGTATATAACAATTTCTTTGTGAGCTACCCTCAGAATTCTGAGAAAACAAACACATTGAGTGTCTATTATTGTGCGGTGAAGAATTCAGACACCATTATTCTAGATGATTACAAACCTCTCATTTTTCATTCAAAACTATTATCTTCAAAAATCTACTTTTCTTGCCCAGACAGAGGCCTACCCTCTTCTCAGTCGTTATTTCTCAACACTACTCACAGTTATTAGTTTTTTTCTCATGTTTTCATTTACTCAAATACCCAGTGGTGATTACAAAATCTCACATACAAGTCTGATATTTTCCTTACACATTATACCTTCCTATTGATACCAACTTAATTTATATCACATTTTATGCTTTCTAAGATTCATACAAAAATAAGATGCCACATAATCCTCATATGAAGAATTTCCCAAAGATAATAAAAAACTACAAGAATGATTGCCATGACACATGCAAGAAAGCTTTGAATTAGTACAGTTAAAATAGTTGGCTAAGAATTAAAACTGGGATTCCAATTTGGGTCACCTTCAAGGCTAGTGCTCTTAATTGCCATACTGCCTTTTTAACATTCTTCATGTCTATGATGACAATACTGCAAGTAGGAGTTCACATACAAAACTTGAACCTTTTTTTATGGGTATTAAGCTCATACCAACACAATTCCACTCCACACAATTCTACAAAGCGTAATGTAACAGCTTAATATAGCCAGCTCCAAAACTAAAAGGAGATCTGAAGCTAAGAGGCATCTTTTTCTTTTCTAATCTTGTTGGTTGTCCAATT
This sequence comes from Sapajus apella, assembly GCF_009761245.1. NCBI lineage: Eukaryota > Metazoa > Chordata > Mammalia > Primates > Cebidae > Sapajus > Sapajus apella. The sequence goes on along the minus strand of NW_022437007.1, from coordinate 8,206,277 downwards.
TTCAACAGCAGCCAACTGGCTTTCTCTATGAATGGAATCTAGTGCATGTTATGTCTAAAACATAAAAGTTTAGTCATATCTAAAGCTGCATGCATAGTGATTTTTAAAAATGCTGAATGGTACCAGTGTTGGTTGGAAAGCTATGTCGTAACTTACTTGATTGATTCACTGATGATTTTTTTTTAACTCTTTTAATTATTTATAAGTAAGCAGCTCCTCTGAGTTAATACATGCTATCATCTGGGTTAATATGTATTAAATATCCACACCTTGTTAGTTCATGAGGTTACCGAAAGGGAAGGCACTGGTCTGGAACCTACATGTGTCAAGTGAGGTGACTGAATCATATGGGAAGGGGGTGTAAACATGAAGCAGTTATCCATGGAGTGGCACAGAAAAGCACCCAGGGATGTAATCAGAAAAGAAGAGACGCCTGAGCACTCATCCAGAAAGTAGTGACCAGAATGGCAGGGATTTGACCACTGCAAAAAAACAGCATGTTCCTTCTCGAGCTTTGAGGTCTGGTTAGTCTGAAAATGACGATCTACCTCCTGCACCCATCATTCGAGCTGAGCCAAATTACTGTGTACTTCCTCATGCCAGGCTGTGCTGCTTCAGCACTTGGCATGTGCTGCTGTCTCTGTTTGGAATGCCCTTTCCCACCTAACTCATTCCTCTCATCCTTTCAGACCTCGACAAGTCTGAGCTTTACTGACCAGTCTTTCCAGAACTACTGAGAGTGAAGACTTCTTCCTACCCAGGCTACCAGAGGACATGCACCCTCTTTGGCTGGTTTATTTATCTGTCACTAAACTGAGATCTCTTTAAAGGAGGAGCAAGATCGCTTTTTACCTAAGTCATAACAGAATAAATAGATAATAAACGTGCTGACTAAAATGCTAATATAAACAAATTTCTTAATAAAATGTACAACGTTACATGTAAATATTGCTAAGGCCACACAACAGCAAATATAAATTTAAAGAATATCTTTTAAAAGGGTAACGTTCTCTAAGAGTATTATTTCAATGTTTAAATTTTTCTGTCGGTAACCCTGTATGAATCCATTTGGTAATATGTGTATGTGTGTGTATATACATTCCTGTGTCCCTTAGGGATAGGGCATGTTATAAGAAATGCATACTAGGCAGTTTTGTTGTATGAACAGCACAGATATCATAAAATCTTTATTTGGTAGCCTGCTGAGGGACTGTGTTAACTTTTCCCAATCCATAAGGGCCATGGCTTAAAGGCAAGCACTTCGCAGCGCATACCTCTATCCACACCCCCTCGATCCCGGAGCCTAGAGTTCTTTGTATAACTCTCCCACACAGGGGAAGGTAACAGCCCAGGTGAGCTTCCTTTGTTTAAAAAGACCGCCAAAAGCTTTTGGAAGGAGGGGCTCTATTGCGAGCCAGACAGCCAATCCAGTATCAGAGTCAAAGATCAATCACTCCAGAGGAAGTTTGGAAAAGCTTCTCTCCGTGGAAGAGAACTTGAATGGGGCGAAAGCAACTCCGGGGTTAAAATCCCCCCTAATCCCTTACCTATATGGACTCCATCTCTGAATCCCCTCCCATGACAGAATGGGAGCGCTCGAGGGAGCGATTTCTCTCTCTCTCTCGCTCTCTCTCTCTCTCTCGCTCTCTCTCTCTCTGTCTCTGCCTAATGCATCGCTTTTCTGCAAAGCTCTTTGGGTCTGATATTTACTTAAACAATATCACCACGCTGCCTCAGTCTCCTCCCCATTGTTGGGTAAGAGCCCAAGGACCTGGAAAAAACACATCCAATTGGGAACAGTAAGCATCTTAGGGACGCCCCACAGGGGCTCCTGTCACCCAGTTACACTGCTACACGCCTGCACTATTATGGTATAGCCTATTGGGTTACAAACCTGTACAGCATGTTACTAAACTGAATACTGTAGGCAACTATAATATAAAGGTAAGCATTTGTGTACCTAACATATCTAAACATAGAAAAAATACAGGAAAAATACAGTGTTATTATTTTATGGGACCATCTTCATATGTATATGTAGTTTGTTGTTGACCAAAATGTTGTTTTGCAGCGTGTGACTCTACTCGCAGAACTTTTTTGATAAAAATATAAACTAAATTTAATTTGTAAAGTGTTTCAGGAGATTATAAGAACAGGGTAAAATTTTTAAAACCAGCATGATTCTCTACTCAAGTTTACATTCAATTCCTTTTCAATGAGGTTTGGCATCGCTGAGGACCTTACCTGAAACTCTTATGGAGTGTTTTGAGAAATAGTGTTTTCCACCCCGCCAGTAAGAAATGACAAATTGAAATAACCTCAGATTAACCTTTCAGCAAACTTTTACAGTGTTCAGATAAATAACATTAAGTACAGATTCAGCTGAACGATATTAAACCTTTCTTCTCACTTTAATATGTGTCCTAAGATATGGTAGTGATGAAAGGTACCTGGATTTGCAGTGGAATAGTTCACCATTCGCAATACCAAAGGGAAAGCTTTGATTAAAAGTGATCATTCTCCCTAAAAAGAAACTTTCCATGGATGTCAACGTATATTCAAGAGTTTTATAATGGAATAACTTGAACATAATCCCAAACTAGTATTCTTATTCAAAATAACATGATAATGATGAATAGCGTATTGCAGACAAGAAGTGCTTGCTGGTTGTGTATCAAACAAGCATATCCTAAGCCACAGGATGCGGGTTAAGGAGAATCCTTGTGCAAGCTCTAAACATAGTCCTAATGAGGTTCAAATGCTAGCTCTACCACCTATATAACCTGAATCAATTAAAATATCCAATCTTTATAAAATGGGGGAAAATAACACCTACTTCATAAGACAAAAAGTATAAACGAAGCACCATTAAATGCTGGGAACCAACAGTGGTAGATACTGTTGCAATAATCACAGTTTTCTTCTGTAGGTTATACATTAAGAGAAGCATAATTAACAAAACTGATATATGCTTCTCTATTCAGCTTGGAAATCCTGCTAGCAACTAAAATTCAAGACATCAAAAGCAGAATTACTGGTCCCTTCCCCAGAAACATTCTTAGTTAAGATTTTGATGTTGTTGTTGTTGTAATTTTTAATTTTTTTTAATCTCCTGATGATGCCACCATTGTCTTAACACAACTCTCAAATAGAAATAAAGCACAATCATAACAGAATGCTGTCCTCATCTTTGATGAATGGTGAAACAGAAGTCCAAAAAAAAGATATAAAAATCCCAAAGGATTATTATGATAGGAAAAGTTAGAGAAAACTATAAATATATAATAAATTTAAAATAAACAAATGGAAACTTGCTAGAGGAATTACATAAAAGAACCTTCAGGCAGAGGATTTTGGTTGGATTTATCATTTCTCCACAGCTGATGACATAAATTGAACTGCATAAGCATGCTAAACCACAGTATCGTTTGCTGCAGTTGAAACACTCAATAGTTATCACTAAAGCTGTTTACTTCTTACGTCAGATGCCCAAGGCAAGACTTTCTGCTCTAACATCTGCTGGTATTTTAGAGGACTTGGCCTTCCTACTAAGCGCACTGGAGTGAAAGTAGGTAGATACCTGGCGGATGCCTAACAAGGCCCTCACTACCCACCCCTACCACACAGATTTATTACATGCCACCAGACAAGTCTTAAATAGACCTCATAAAATCCCTTCTCAATGATCTGGCCTTTATATTTTGCATTGCAATACTCTCTATTTGGAAATAGACTAACAGTATTCGTCATAATTCTTTTTAAATGTTTTGCGAGTCACCAAGAGAATTTTAGTGAAAAAGGGAAGGTTAAGACATGAAGGGAGTCTAGTTTTGTTAATGTAAGAAGAGCTATCCTCTTTATTACATAAAGCAGTGGCAATGCATATTTTTAAACTTCATTCAGGTGATCTATGGTAAGACTGACCATACAGACACAAGTAAAAAGGGCTCTAACTAGATGAGGTTTTTTTGGTTTTTTTTTTAGATAGGATCTTGCTTTGTCACCTAGGCTGGGTACAGTGGTGCAATCATAACTCACTGCACCCTCAAACTCCTGTGCCCAAGCATTCTTCTCACCTCAGCATCTCAAGTAGTTGGGACTACAGGTGCCTGATTTTTAAAGTTTTTTTTATTTCTACTTTTTGTTTTTTTGCAGAGAGGAGGTCTTAATCTGTTGACCAGGATGGTAATGAACTCCTAGCCTCGAGTGATCCTCCTACCTTGGCCTCCCAAAGTACTGGGTTTACAGGCAACAACCACCACACCCAGCCTAGATGTATTTTTGAAATCATTCATTACCATTAAAAAAAAAAAATTCTTGCTTAAGCAACAGTGAGAACAATTACTGCTCAAGCTTGTCTGTCACTACGCTTGGTTGACCAGCAATGACGCACACTAAGAAACTGAATGGGCAATCAAAATAATAATTTAGGAGCTCAAAACTTTAACTTAGATAGAAAATATGAATTTTATAGGCATACATTATATACATACACACACACACAATGTATGTTGAAGTCATCCATAGAAAGCATGCCAAGGCTACATAATTTTTTTTTCTCTTTAGTAGTGTTCTTCTCTTGCACAACTGGAATTTGAAGACTCTCCTTAGACTGTGTATTTACAACCGTGTATTATTCACTTTTCATCCCTGACATCTTCCAAGGTTACTGACATGTATCAGGTGCCTCAAAATAATGGTTGTATTAATTGATCAGCTATTCACATTCATTATTCCATGGCTAAAAACATATCCATGCCTAAATTTATTACTTCATCACTGTAAGTATATTAGCAACAATTTCAGTGTATGAACTACCCCCTTTAGAATTTTGATCAACTATATTTTATTTTAGTAATCTTGTCTTTTTAATTGAACTGTTTCCAAACCCTTTGAGTAACAAATAGCCTAATGATCGTCTAAATACATAATATAGGATTTTATCATCTAGATTATCATTCTAACTTCCTAACTAGGTAACTTAATTATCTAGTTCTCCCCCAGATTCATGCTAATGCCAAGTACTTAAGTCTCTCTCCATAAACATGTCATACACCATTTCAGCATTATCATAGTATTGCTCATTATGAATAATCCATTACAGCAAGGCTGGTCCCATCACTACTATAATGGATATAATAGGTGTTTATAATACATTTTTAAAAAGAATTCAGCAATGAAGCAGTTAATCTGAGCAAAATATATAGCAGTATTTCAAACTTGAAAATTATGTATTCAAAACTAATTAATCCTCTAGTTCAGGGCAGATAGTACAAGAGGAAATATGGTAAACAGAAGATTAAATTGACAGCATGAGGCTGCAGAATAATTGGGATTCCACTGCATAGGACATTTAAAGAACTCGGTGGTTAACAAGTCAGAAGACCAAATTTCTCTAAAAAGGTAACAGAAAAATGAACAAAAATCAAACAAGAGGCTTGTCACTCATTTTAGTCCCTTTGATTCAGATTTAGGGTCTATCATTTTTATGTAGATTTGGTTCCATTCTCACATTCTTCAAAGTATCTCTAGTTATTATAACCCTCAGGATGTTGAAAGCCACTGGAAATCCATAGCATTTTACTAATTCTGCATGCAAATGAGTATATAATTATATCCAACTATGAAGTCCATTTTATATTTGTTACTCTCAGGTTTGTAAGAAAGTAGAAACTATTTGAGTTCAGGTAACATATCACACTTCTGCTGTTCCTCTCACAGTAGCTACTACGATACACATCTGAAAGGGGAGGCCCCACAGGATGACTATGTAAGTTACTGTCCAGACATTCTTTTGATAGTAAATGGGAGCTCTACTATTAATAAGTGGCAATGTCACACCAAACCAGCATGGACTGTTCACTTAGTTCTCAAGATCTTCTATTTCTAAATAAAACCATGTTAACTCACAAGTTCTATAGGATATATAAAAATTTAAATACTTTTCTACAAAAGTTAGGATAGCAAACAATAGAAAAAAAGTGGGTGTTGGCCAGGTGTGGTGGCTCATTCCTGTAATCCCAGGATTTTGGGAGGCTGAGGCAGGCAGATCATGAGGTCAGGAGTTTGAGACCAGACTGGCCAACATGGTGAAACCCCATCTCTAGTAAAAATACAAAAATTAGCCGGGTGTGGTAGAGGGTGCTTGTAATCCCAGCTACTTGGGAGGCTGAGTCAGGAGAATTGCTTGAATCTGGGAGGCAGAGGTTGCAGTGAGCCGAGATCGCATCACTGCACTACATCCAGCCTGGGCAACAGAGCAAGACTCTGTCTCAGAAAAAAAAAAAAAAAAAAAAAAAAGATGTGTGTCATCAGAGTTGCTGAAAGTAATAAATTCTACTTTTATTCCTCAAAGAAATGAAAAATTTATGTATATGTGAGTATACCTGTATATAATATATACATAAAATATAAGTGGTTTTAAACAAAATCATGAGACAAGGGTCACACAGGAAGGCAAGAGAGTAAGTGAACAGTTAAGAATGAAATACCAAAACAGGAAAGTTAAAGTGAGAGTAGCTGAGTGGTGATTTACTGGAAAAGCCAACATGGTTAACATATTAAACATTAACGGTGCTAAAGAATACTTAAGCCACTTTCATTTGAGTGAATCAAAGAAGCTAATTTAGTTAAATCACCACAAAAATTAAGTAAGATTGGAAATGATTATATCATTTTAAGTCCAGACTCCAAAGAAAATGAATAACAATAAAAATGATAACAGGATTAAAGAATTCTGATTAAATATTAAAGTGATCAACACATCAAATATAATGTACCTCTTCACCAAATACATAATTCAGAAATATATGCAGTAAAATTTAATCCTTAGTACCATGCTTCAAAAATATTAATAATCTATAACGCCTATTGTTTTGAGGAAGTTTCTGAGGATTAACAACTCTCCAGGAATGTTTATGGGTATCTAGTCTATGACTGGAAGAGTGCTAGGTGCTTTCATAAGTCCATTCTCACTCTCCGAAACAACCCTGGGTGGTACATGGTATCGTGACTTTACAGCTGAAAAACTTAGGAATCTAGGAGTTTTCCATACTCCTGGTCATGGCACAGCTTTAAAGGTTAAACTGAAAAGAGAAGTGCCACCTGACAAGGATTCCTCTAGCCCTGTATCATAGCTATTACTTTTAATATGCCCGGAACAACTTCATCACAATTTAAACTGGGCAAATTTTCATGAAAGAGTTGATGCAATATTTAAGATGGACAATCAAAATTTGAGTTATATATTTAGAAAAGTCATTACATTACACATTAAGAGTACATTAAGAGGTGAAAATAGAGAGAAAATTGTGCAGATACTGTAGCAACTAAAGGGGACAGAAGGTAGGAAGTTATCCAGCCATTCTGGCACAGGAACCCATGAAAATATAGGTGGTCAGTAAAAGATACTTCATGCGAAAACCATGGAAGCTAAATATCACCATATCTGGAAATAGATCTCTTTTTTTTTTTTTAGAAACAAGTATCCTCTCAAGATTTGAAATTGATGCACAAAGAGACTTATAATGTGTCTATTGACCATCTGTTAAAATGATGGCATCACTTTTGGCAGAAATGATCTCACTTTATGAGAAGACTAATTTAATATCCACATTAAAGAAGACCAGTCGATACCTCTTTGCAGTAATAAAAAAAAACCTTAAAATGTTCATATCTCTATGCAAAAATAGAAAGTAGGAGAAAAAACTTATTTGGGGATGGAGAGGCAATAAGGTTAATTCTTCAGATTTTATTGAGGTATACAGAAAAACAATTGACTAAAAAATAATTCCCAAGTGTCACTTTTTAAATAATTTTAAAGTTATGTTGTCTTTAGCAATTCACCAAAAGAATTTGCTTTTATTAATCATATAAATAAATAAATACACTCACAGAGAAATGAATATAAGAGAGAGTGTTTATGTGTCAGAAGCATTCTTTCGAACTCAACACACTTTACATTAATCATTTTTAAATTTTCATTCTGACCTCCCTCTCGCTATGCATAAATACACTTTCTGGCCCTAAAATCATGTGATTCTTTGCCCATATTAAACTGACTGAGTGAGCCCACCTTTCCTATCAGAAGAGAAGCTGGTGCAAAATTATGTCTTTTTTTTGTACATTAAAAATGGATTGAAATAGGAGAAAATGAGTCAACTAAAAATTAAACCCACATAGACTTTGAGAAAGCTTGTAATCACTATATACATTAATAGACATTAGCATTTTTGTGTCTACTCGTTAATGATAATTGAAATTATTTTCACTTTTAGAGATTCCTATGAGCAACTCAATCAACAAACGAAAGATACTGTCTGATAAATAAAACACATAAAACGTTACATTTTGAAGAGATTCCCTTTAACTCTTCACTGTAATTAAGAAGTAACTAATGATGGTAGTGGCTTTATGACAAAAAAAAATCATGAGCTTCACACTATACAGCTGTCTGTATGAGACGGATGATAGGAAGCTCTGTAGAATCTTAAGAACCAATGTTTTGCATGTAAGAAGAAGATGAATGGGGGCAGCAGAGGCAGAATTCTGTGAACTGAATGTTGTGTCCTCCCAACACATATATCTTGAAACCCAATCCCTAGTGTGATGGCATTTGGAGGTGAGGTGTTTGGGAACGATTAGGTCATGAAGGTGGAAGCCTTATGAAGGCTATTAGTGTCTTAATAAAAGAAACCCCAGAGAGCTCACTCGCATCTTCCTCTGTGTGTGGACACAGGGAGAAGATGGTCATCTATGAACTGAGTCGTGGGCCCTCACTAGAGACCAAATCTGCCAGCACCTCAATCTTGGATTTCCCAGCCTCCTGAACCATGAGAAATAGAAATCCGTTGTGTATAAGCCACCCTTTCTATGGCACTTTGTTATAGCACCTCAAACAGACTAAGGAAAAAAACAAGTTAAATACACTATTGGAAGTAATCACTAATAACTACTGAAATGATAGGTATTGATGAACATCTATAAGTGAGAATAAAATAAATTAATTTAGTATGGATAAACCTTCCAGATCTATCCTCCCAGCTCTCTCACTTTCAATTCTTCAAATGTACAATTTCTGGCCGGGAGCAGTGGCTCATGCCCATAATCCAGCACTTTGGGAGGCTGAGGCAGGTAGATCACTTGAGGTCGGGAGTTCAAGACCAGCCTGACCAACATGGAGAAACCCTGTTCTCTGCTAAAAATATACAATTAGCCAGGTGTGATAGTGCATGCCTGACACCTGTAATCCCAGCTACCCATGAGGCAGAGGCTAGAGAATTGCTTGAACCGGGGAGGCGGAGGTTGCGGTGAGCCAAGACCACACCATTGCATTCCAGCCTGGGGAACAAGAGCTAAACTCTGTCACAAAAAAATAAAAGGTACAATTTGCAACTGCAACTTGTGTTTGCTTTGTCATTTTCATTCCAGAGGAAGAGGCATTTGTCCTCTTCCTCAACTTAAATTTCTTCCTATTATCCTTGGGATAATCTAAGCTTCCATTCTTTTTTTTCTTTTCTTTTCTTTTTTTTTTTTTTTTTAAGGCAAGGTCTGTCTTTGTCACCCAAGCTAGAATGCACTGGCATGAACACAGGTCACTGCAGCCTCAACCTCTCTTGGGCCCAAGGAATCCTCCTACCTCTGCCTCCAGAGTAGCTAGGACTACAGGTGTGCGCTACCAAGCCTGCCTAATTTTTCTATTTTTTTGTAGAGACGGGGTTTTGCCATGTTGCCCAGGCTGGTCTTGATCACCTGAGCTCAAGCGAACCACCTGCCTTGGCCTCCCAAAGTGCTAAGATTACAGGCATGAGCCACTGAGCCCAACCCCATTCTTCTAATACCAAAAATACACCAAGATTCTTAAGCAACGTTTTCTTTTTCCAGGTTTTCCATCTCTTTGGCATTTGCGTATGTTCAGGTTACACATGTAATTAAAACAAAACAAAACTGGGAAAATATAGTACAGTTGGTCTTCTACATCCATGGGTTCCACATTTGTGGATTCAATCAATTACAGATTGAAAATATTCAGAAACATTAAAAATTCCATAAAGTTCCAAAATGCAAAACTTGAATTGTCTTGTACTGACTACTAGGCTAAATCCACAAAATGATGTGTAGGAGTTGTATTAGGTATTACAAGTAATCATGTAAAGTGTACAGTATAATATGTGGAGGTTAAAATATTACATCAGTTTATAGCGGGGATATGAGCATTCTCAGATTTTGGTATTGATGGGAATCACAGATCCCAAATGGTGATTATATTGCCTTAATGCCCTGCTATTCTTGTTTCAAGTTTCTTAAACACAGAGTTGCTTCTCATTGTTAATACATCTTCATGGACCATTCACTTACTAACTCCAATGGCTTCTATTCTTAATTTTTATATAATAAATTAAAATTAGGCTGGGCATGGTGGCTCATGCCTGTAATCCCAGCACTTTGAGAGGCCAAGGCAGGTGGCTCACTTGAGGCCAGGAGTTTGAGACCAGCCTGGCCAACACGGTGAAATCCCATCTCTTCTAAAAATATAAAAATTAGCCAGGTATGGTGATGCATGCCTGTAATCTCAGCTACTAGGGAGGTTGAAGCAGGAGAATCACTTGAGCCCAGGAGGCAGAGGTTGCAGTGAGCTGAGACTGTGCCACTGCACTCCAGCCTGGGTGACAGAGTGAGACTCCATCTCAAAAAGACTAACTAATTGATTAATTTAAATTACTTTTCTTATGGTACCTACTGACATCCTAATTGCAAATTCCGAAACATAATTTTCAATACTTATTTTACTTGACCTTTCTGCAGAACCAGACATAGTTGCACACCTCTCCCTCCAAAACTCTCTGCTTTTCTGGTAATCTGACTTACCATAATTCATTTATAAACTAAGATCATAAACTGCATCTCTAAATAAATATTATTCATCTATATTAAAGTAATAAACAGAAAGCTCAAATCAAAGATATGTGAAACTTAACATCTCATCCTTCTCATCTCCCCGGTTACTGCCCTGAGGTACCAATCATTTCTACCTTCAACTAATCCCAATCTCCAATCTTGATCTCGTAAATGTCTAATTTTATAAATTCTTACTAGAATTCACCATCTCCAGTTTTGATTTTCTCTTTTCCACAAAATTCCTGAATGTCGTACCTAAAATGCAGGCTCTAATTCCTTAGTTGGTTCCCTGTCCTCTAAAGAGCAATGTCATGCATTTACTGAACTTTTATTAAAAGGTCCACCACATGCCAGTTACCTTGCTACATGTTATATAAACAAGAATCTCCTAACCTGGGAATCATGAACATTTAAATGAAGGTATGGGCAGCAAAACTAGGACATGCAGAGTAATAGACACAGATGGTGGAGTCAGAGAAGTAATAGGTAAGACTGTGAGATTAAATGCTGCTGTATTCAGTCCTAAATAATGAGCAAGAATGAACTAGTTAAAGAAGAGGGTAGAAAGCGGGCATGGTGGCTCACATCTGTAATCCCAGCACTATAGGAGGCTAAGGTGGGTGGATTGCTTGAGCCCAGGAGTTTGAGACCAGTGTGGGTAACATGGTAAAACATCGTCTCTACAAAACGCATTTTAAAAATTAGCTGGGAATGGTGGCCAGCTATTTCCATCTGGTAGTCCCAGATACCAGGAAGGCTGAGGTGGAAGGATGGCTTGAGCCTGGGAGGTCAAGAGTGCAGTAAGCGGAGATCCTGCCACTGCAATCCAGCCTCAGCGACAGGGAGAGACCCTGTTTCAAAAAGGAATGGAAGAAAGGATGCAAGGAAGCAAGGAACAAGGAAGGAGGGAGGAAAGGAGGGAGGGATGGAGAACGGGAGGGAGGAACAGAAAAAAGAGAAGAGGGCAAGGAAGTGAGGGTACAAAAAAAGAGAATGCAAAAGATGAAACTGAAAAGTGAAGAGTAAGCTTTCCATACCCAGCAAAAGGCCTTGTATTTTCTCTACTAGATTGATGGTTCTCAAATCGCATCATGCACATAAATCATTTGGGGTGTTTCTTCAAAATACTGATCTAAGACCCACCCATAGAGATTTTATTTTAGCATATCAGTATCCATACCAGGGAATTCACATTTTGTAAATTGACCACGGGTGGCTTTGACATTGATATATCCATAAATTCTACAAAATGCTCCTAGAGATACTAGGGAGTCATGAGAAGTTTCTCAGCAAGAAGCAAGCATGTGTAAAGGTCAGGCCGGCTTTTAGTGAAGCTCCCTAGAAATCATGTGAAGGATTCATATGAAGAGGATAAGTGCAAATCAAGGATACCAGCAGGAACACTGAGGTAGACCAGGAAAGAATGACTGACTCAACTAATGCCAGCAAGGATGGTCAGAGACTACATGACATAAATCAAGGGCAAATGAAATAGGAAGAAGTTGGAGAACAACTCCTATCTATTTCTTATATATCGGTAGTGAGAGAGAGAGCAGGGCAACGGTCAGGCATCTATTTTATTATTTCTTTTTACTTTTTATTTTTTTGAAACAGACTCTAACTCTGTTGTCCAAGCTGGAGGACCAGTGGCACAATCTTGGCTCACTGCAACCTCCACCTCCCGGACTCAAGTGATTCTCGTGCTTCAGCCTCCTGAGGAGCTAGGTGCACCAACACCTTGGGCTGCTTTTTATAGTTTCAGTAGAGACAGGGCTTTGCCATGTTGGCCAGGCTGGTCTCGAACTCCTTGCCTTAAGTGATCCGCCCACCTCGGTCCCCCAAAGGTTTTGGGATTACAGGCGTGATCCATGGCACCCGGCCAGGTATGTGGTTAAGGTATAACATGTCTAGCTTTGAACATGCTTTATTGACAGCAGTGCCAGGATAAAGGTAGTAGGACAGAAGAATCTGACACTCAGGGGAGCGGGACGGGTTGGGTTGAACTGAATGATTTTGGAGTCCTCAACATAAAGATGAGTAACAAAGACCATAATAGTATATGCTCATACAAGAAATCCAAAAACCTATCATGCTACACAGAAGATATTTCATAATCTGACTCCTATTTCTTAAACTTATTTTTAACTGCTGTCTACTACGTATCTTGTTATAAAACATATTTGTGATTTTTGTCATCAAATATTTCAAACAAAAAGAGCAGTTCAGAAAAGATTCTAAAAAACACTGGTATCTACTACCCAGATTTAACGAATCTTAATATTCTGTCAAATTTGCTTCAGAATTTTTAAAAGAAACTAACATTAAAGTCACAGTTGAAGACCTTGTTTCCTTTCACAATCCTGTATCCCTCCTCAGAGGTAACTTTTATCTTGAATCTGGTTTTAGTCATTTGTTGCATGTTTTTATATTAACCCTAACGTGTATATTCAAAAATAATATATCTTATTGCTTTCCATGTTTCCTCACTTTACATAAATTCTATGAAAGTATAAGAATCATATGCAATTTACTTTTCAAAAACTTTAATATTATGTTTACTTCATGTAAAAAGTAATTAAAATATTTTTATCGTTGCTGAATAGTATTTTGAAATTTACCACAGTTTACTCATACAATTTCCTACTGATGAACTAGTGGTTAACCACCCATTGCATTCTATAACCCTGTCAAACCAACCACGTGTAGAACCTGAATATTCATGTGGCACAGATGTTTAGCTTTGGTTCATTTGATCGCTCTGCCTGAAATATTATTCCTGGCATTAGCACATTAGCACTCAATATTTCTTCCGTTTTTGGGTCCCTGTTAAATTCTTGATCTTCAACTATGCAGAGCAAAAAAAAAAAAAAAGCACTTGGTAATTACTTATTGGATAAATAAAATATCTATCTCTTCAAAATCAATTGATAGAGCTCCTACTACGTTTCAGTTTGTAGAGTAACATAAAAGCAGTGTCAAATAAATCCTACCCTCATGACACTAATAATGAAGAAAGAGAACATCAAAACCAATAAGAACAAAAAACTGTGTGTGTGCACGCGCGTGTGTGTGTAAACTAGACCATACATGTATTACAGTGTGAAAAGGGCAGTTACTCAAATCTCAATTGTGTAGTGACATGAAATATTAAATCTACATACAAATACAGAGTATGATTATGAAATAAAATAATTATGGAACAAATTAAGCAATAACATTTTATAACAAAGTTAACAAATGAATAAAATATGTATGTATACATTTAAGTCCTAATGGGAAAACATGTACTTCATGAAAACAACAACTAGAAGACCAAATTAGCAAAGGTGATAGAAGAAAGAGCTGACCACAAGGATTTATAACGTTCCAGGATTGTAAAATTAAGTGCTTCTCTCCCACTAGACTTATTACAAATATCACACACAGTAGCAAATAACACAGCAGATGTTTTCCCCTATAAAAATTAGAAAAAAATGATTTAAAATTTAAAATTAAAAAATAACACATAGCAAATTCAGAATAGATATTAAGAATAAAAGTGATCCAATAATTAATGAATTCTGACTAATGAAACCAAAATAAGATAAACATAGCAATTCAAGACAATATACCTGCCAATGAAATAATCAGAAACAGAAAGAAATCCAAATGTGTAAGCAGTGTGCCTTCCCAAATACCAGCCAATAGACTACACGATTCGTTTCTGTAAAACAAGTAATTCTGTAGACTCTCTTGACATAATTTCAAGCTTAATTTTAAAATATAGCACAGTATAGGAAGACAAACCATTGCCTATAATTTGGCAGGAGGAGTAAAGGAAGCAAGACTCTAGACCCAAACATCATAACAGAGCTGTATTAAAAGCCAATTTTCATCTCACTAGTGTGATTTAATGTTCAAAGTGATACCTGTCTTTTGGAATGCTGACTCAATAACACCTTGTTAGTATCCAAAACCAGGTGACCTGTAAATGTAAAACTACCTAAAATATAATTAATTGATTTTGTAAATGCAAGTGGCCTAAGTGCCATATTCTCGCAATGATGTTACAGCGTACAATTTACAGAAAAATTGGATTAAATTGGGATTCAAATGGGATAGGAGAAATAAGATAGTATCAGTGAAGCTTTCATTGGACAGAAAACTGAGTTCCTCATCAACTGACTTGGATTTTCATCTCTTTGGTGCCCTAATTAACCATGCAAAATCATGGATAAAAGCTGGAAAAAGGAAAGAGATAAAAATTAAAAGTCTTTTATGGTCAGTCATTAATACTGACTTCAGGCAAATCACTTAATTTTATTGTGCTTCTAACACCTCTAAAACAGTGCTAGTTATAGCTAAATCCACTCTAAAACCATTGTGAGCATTAAATAAAATAACACCTGGGAAGTGTCCTGCACTTATTTCTCTTGTCCATAGAAATTTATCTTTTATGTAATAAAAATAGCCACCATATCTCCATTGCTCGAAACACTAGTTCCTTCATTTGTAAGATCCAAAAAGAATGAGTAATTGGCCAGGCGCAGTGGCTCAGGCCTGTAATCCCAACACTTTGGGAGGCCGAGGTGGGGGTGGATCACCTGAGGTCAGGAGTTCGAGACTGGCTTAACATGGAGAAAACCTGTCTCTACTAAAAAAAATACAAAGTTAGCTGTGTGTGGTGGCACGTGCCTGTAATCCCAGCTACTCAGAAGGCTGAGGCAGGAGAATTGCTTGAACCCAGGAGGCGGAGGCTGTGGTGGGCTGAGATCGAGCCATTGTACTCCTGCCTAGGCAACAAGAGCAAAACTCTAAATTTAAAAAAAAAGAAAAAAGAATGAATAATCTTTATGATTATACCTTAATAGGTATAAACAATTTTAAGAGAGTTTCACACCAGGGTATATATTTGTGCATATGTTCTAGTTATTTCAATTAGCTATTCTCACCTGAGGCTCAAATGCTATCTCCTCAGCAAAGCCTTCTCAGGCTGGTAAAACAGTACCTGCCAATCAGTGCATCTAGGTTCACTAACCCTATATTCTTGCTTTATTTTTGTTTTTGGAACTCATTACCAACTGACATATAAATGTTTACTAACTGCCTATCCCAACTGCAATGTAAGGCTCAATGAGAGTAGAGAATTGATATTTTGTTCACTGCTGAATTGCTGGTATATAATATTTGCCCAATAAATATTTCTTGTTAAAAAGAAAGTTACCCAGAGATCATCTCTTAAAAAGATTATATTTAGAGCAAATGGAAGAGTTGCTTAAATTCCCATATCTTAGCAGTACACTGGATACTATGGGATTGGTAAAACCAGATTCTGTGCCTTTTTTGCACATAAGGAAAATACAAAAATGATCAAGACGCTGGAGCTGCCATCGTCTTGGGATAGGCATAGACCAAGAAATAAACACCAATTTCAAATGTAACCTTCAAGCTTTACTGAATGAATTAATCACAACTTCTTAGGAGATAAAAGCTTGGCAATCCGAGAGCATCTACTGAATAACGACACCATATTTGAATGTCCATCACATTACATACACTGTTTTAGATGTTTTATATTCATGACTTTACTGAATCCTCAATAAAAGCCTCATCGTGACCACAGTATCACTTTTGTATTCTATGTGCCAATTTGCTAAGATATTTCACATAATTATTCATTTTTTCCCAAAGATGAGATAGTTACTCATAATGTGAAATATGTAAACTGAAATCATGACTCAAAGATATTAATAAAATTTACCTAAAGGACATAGATTGAAGTGTTAGAGCTAGAATGCATACCCAAGCCTATGATTTCAAAGCTTCACATTCTGTCTAAAATACATTTCTGATCAACTTTTTCCAAACTATCAAGCAACTCAACCTGGAGTAAAAATATGTATCCAGTTCTCTCTCCTGTCAACCACTCAGAATATCTGCATCCAGTCTCTGTTTCATTCTCAAAGAAATATTATTTGCCCAGGTACCAAAGTAAGTCTATCTAGAGTTTGAAGAGTGTAGTTTTATTTTAATTACATTAGAAAGATTATGCTGTATTCCCTAAGGGCCTACATCTACAGGCAAGGCCCATATTCTGTATCTGAAACAATAAAGGAATTTAATTGCCAAGTACGATATTGCATTTAATATAGTGCAGATATATCACCTCAAAAATATATCCTCGCTCTGCTTACAAGCCTATTATGTAAAGTGTCAGTGACTAAAATTAACACATGAAGCCCAGTATTATTAAAAGACACTTTGTCACATATTTGTGTATGTATACAGAGACATACATTTATAATCTATATGTATGCATATGTTTATGTATATATGTTATATACATGTAAGACACATTTGACATATTAGCACTTTGAAGTTATCAGAAATTTTCAAAACAAATAAGAATATTTTAAAAACAAGATTAAATAGGTTCAGATTTTAAAAGCAAGTATGTTTAATAAGTTCAGTGTACCCAAACAATTAAATGCAAATCATTTAAAAATACTGCTTGCTCAGGCTTCCTAAAGTCCTAAATTTTGAAAATGACAAATTTAAGCTTTCTCTGGCCTTTTTTCAATTTCAGTTATATCCTTGTTAAATATAGTAAATTCAATTTCTATTTAATTGTTTAAAAGAATGTTTACGGCTCATTGTGAGGAGTGATTTGGTCTATTCTCTTATGTAGTGTAAAGTAGGAATAATCACTTTCTCTCTTTGATTGAATATATTTTTTATAATCACTTGTAAAACTTGATACAATGGGATGGAAAACTAATTTTAAGACTAGACAGATGAGTAATAGGAGTTGACTTCCTGGTTTTTCACTACATTGTAATTAAGAATTCTTGGAAGGTAGCTTAGGGGAACAGTTTTTAAAAAGATTTATGATGTACTTTTAAAAATCTTGAGCATGGACAAAGGTTTGGCTTTGAAGTTTAGGGATATAATTACAATGTAAATAGACTTCTGGTTCATATTGCTCTTAAAAGAGCATTTCCTCTTTGCAGACTTAGGTTTCTGGCTACTCTAGTCATTGTTTTGAGGGAGTCAGAACAAAAATTAACAAAAGTGAAATGTTAATCATACTTCCCCTTAATTTCTAGGATAATATTTGATATGTTTTAATTTTATAGTCTACCAAAGAAAACCTAACTGGTAATAGGAAGCCTGGTTTATGCTGGGATCTCAGTTCTGTCCCTTCCATTTCACCTTGCATGGATAAACTGATAAACTAACGTGGATGCAGCCAAAACATGTTTTAAAATAGAAATTAAGTCTTTGTTGCATAAAAAAAGTACTTCTGTGTAATAAACAAATAACAACAGTTTTCTGTTTATGAACTGTATTTATTTTATTCAGAACATGTACATACTTGGAGCCTAGTATCTTAAGATTAGGAAAATATACTACCACCATGACTTAAAAATAAAAATGGACCAAAAAGACACTACTAATAGATTTTTAAAGAGATGTTTAAAATGCATGCTTTGTTAAGTAACACCTGTCTTTAATATATCTGTAATGTAAAAAATAAAACCATTTTTATACATGTTGATTTTTTTCACCGTATTTTAAGTTAGCCTCTAATTCTAATCATAAAACACACATTTGCTAATAAGTGAGATTACGTAATACAAAATGCATGCCAAAACTGCAAACAAAAGAAAATCCAAGGATACTTAAAGTTTACTTTAGCAACCTACACCTGGAGAAATTAAACATAAAGGTTTAGGGGTTTCACCTCTTAAGATGAATGATAGAAATGTTTTTTTCTTCTCACTTTGCATCTTTTAATTCACCTCAATGTCTAGAGACACTGAGGGCCCTCACTCACTAGTTGTCTTGGTTGAAAAGAATCTTTGAGGGAGTTGGGACCTTCAGACTTGCGTGTGAAATCTCAGTCAGTGGGTGGAGCTCTGCCAGGTCTCTTTGGGTGTGGGCATCTCAAGATGGATGTAGTGGTTACCTATAAGCAGGTGCATGCTAGGCATTCCTGGCTGTGATCAGGGCGCCGTAACCTGGGCTCCATGGCCCTAACCTCTTGGAGTGAGGCTCCATGCTGGCTGGGGCTTCTGTGTCCTGAAGCAGGTGCCCCCTACTCTAGGTTACCAAACATGTCCAGTCCTTCCTACTGTCTCCTCCAGTGTTGTATAAAAGCAGTGGCTTTCCCTTATATCTCATTTAGCTTTAAGGCAATAATAAAATATTAAGGGATTTATGGTGCATTATCACATTATTCTAATTCCCTAGAGTAGCTGGTGTCAATATATAATATTTCATCAAAGGCAATTTACTAGATAACTTACCTCCTTTATCTTCATTTGTGTAAATAAATAAATAAATATTTATTTATTTACACAATCTAGAAAAATTCCAAATTAGAATTAGAATATTTATATAAATGATAATATCTGCCAATTAGTATAGCAGAAGTGTGGCATTTTTTTCTTATTCTAAGTAATACAAAGAACAAAAATGATGGGCACCAAGAAATTGTTATCACAACATTGGACAAAATAACTGATGTGGTAAAATGTTAGAACTGCGATGATATCCTTCCTCTGCTTCTGCAAACTCCAAGCCTTTGAATGGCCTTTTTCCCACCCCAGAGTTCTGTGTTGGCTTCTGGCTACCTAAATCTACCTTACATTTAACTATTCCCATGCAAGCCAGTGATCTCTTAATAGGACTTGTGCTTGAAATTACAGTTCAATAGACTCACGTGACAATCAGACAAGTACAAGAGTATTATTCAAAATAACCAAAAAGTTGGAAATAATCCAATGTCCATCAACTAATGCATGGTTGAACACAATGTGTGTATATATATACAAGAAAATATTATTCAGCCATAAAAAGGAAGGAAACACAGACATATGCAACAAAAGAGGAACTTGGAAATTACGCTAAGGGAAAGGAGTAGTCGCAAAAGACCACACATATGTGATTTCATGCGTGTAAAATGTACAGGATAGGCAATCTCTACAAAGTAAACCAGTATTTGCTTAGAGAATAAGGGATATGGGGGAATATATATCAGCATTTGAGAGAATAAGGAGGTCACACCTAAAGCACTTTAGCTACTTTTTGAGGTAATGAAAATATTCTGAGTTAGAGAAGAGAAAAATGTTCTAAAGTTGCACAACTGTGAATATACTAAAAGCAATGTAATTGGATACTTTAGGTAATTTTATGGTATATGAATTACATCTCAATAAAGCTGTTATTAAGACAAGAAATTCCTAAAATAAAGTGAAATTTCCTTTTTATAAAAAGCACTTCCGGCCGGGCGCAGTGGCTCACGCCTGTAATCCCAGCACTTTGGGAGGCCAAGGTGAGCGGATCATGAGGTCAAGAGATCGAGATCATCCCGGCCAACATGGCAAATCCTCGTCTCTACTAAAAATACAAAAAACAAAAAAACCAAAAAATTAGCCGGGCGTGGTGGCACACACTTGTGATCCCAGCTACTCGGGAGACTGAGGCAGAAGAATCCTTGAACTCGGAAGGCGGAGGTTGAAGTAAGCCGAGATTGTGCCACTGTACTCTAGCCTGGCGACAGAGCAAGACTCCATCTCAGAAAAAAAAAAAAAAAGCACTTCCACAAGTTCATCTAACTAAACTTCTCCAAAGTTAGGACAAACAGAATTCTCTCTTAGCATTGCAAATATTATGGCCAGAAAATAAAATTCAGAGGAAAACATAATCAAACAAGTGAGCCAGAAATACAAACATGTTTGGGAGAGTATAATTTACATCTATATAATTATAAGTACATGTCACTCTGTGAACTACTATTATATTTTCCTGGAAAATTGTTTATGAAACAAAGTTAAACAGGAAAGATATATAAAACATTAGATATAATATGATCTCATGTATACGCACGTGTGTTTCCATTAAATATCCACATACAAATATATTCCAATGTTAACAGTAGTTTTCCTTGAACAATAGAATTATCACTGATTTTCTTTTCCTATGTTTTTGGTTATTGCAGTGGGCTGAACAGTATTCCCTCAAAGATACATGTCCAAGTCCTAACCCCCTGAACCTGTAAAAATGAACTTATTTGGAAATAACGTTTTTTCAGATTCTTAAGTCATAGGATAACTATGACTTAACATTGGCTTTACATTGTACCCTAAATCCAACATCTGGTGCCCTTATAAGACAAAGGAGAGGGAAATTCGACATGCAGAGCCACAGGGGGAAAATCACGAGAAAACAAAGGTAGAAACTGGAATGGCCAATCTACAAGTCAAGGAATGTCAAAGATTATCACAGCTTCCAAAGGCTTAGACACACTCATGAACAAATTTTTCCTCAAAGTGTGCAGACACAGCCCACCCTGCAGAGCACCTTCATTTCAGATTTCTGGTATTCTCAACTGTGAATTGATTTTTCATTGTTTTTGGCCTCCCTCTTTGGGGCAGTTTGTTAGCACAGTCCTAGAAAATAGTTATATTTTATGGTTTTAACTTTTTTAAATTCTGAAAGGATTGCAGACTCATCAAGTTGCAAAAATAGTGCACGGTGTCCCTTAAACCCTTTATGTCTTCTGCTAATGTTGACATGTTACATGACTGTAGTACAATATCATTACATGACTGTAGAAAATTTCGTGCTGCATTTATCAATAACTGCTCTTTTTTATTGCTGAGCAATATTCCACTGCGCAGATGTAGCAGTTTAACAGTTCACTATTGAAAGCCATTTAGGCTGTTTTCAGCTAGATGTTTGTAGCTTTTACAAATAAATCTGCTGTGAAAATTCAAACACAGATTTTGTGAGAACGTAGTTTTCACTTACCTGAAATAAATGCTCGAGTGTAATTCTGAATCATGATAAACGCATATTCACTTTTATAAAAAATTGCCAAATAACTTCACAAAATGGCTGCAGCATTTTATATCCCACCAGCAATGTATGGGAGATCCAGTTTCTCCACAACCTCACCAGTATTTGACATCGCCACAATTTTTCTTTTTTCTAGCCATTCTAATAGGTGTGTGGTGCTATCTCATCGCAGTTTTTAATTTGCATTTACCTAATGGCAAGTGATGCTTATCATTTTTTCATGTGCTTATTTGATATGTGTATATCCCTTTGCTGTATAATGTCTGTTCATGTCTTTTGTCCATTTTCTAATTAGATTGTTCATGTTTTTACGGTTGAGTTCTGAGAGTCCTTTATATATCATATACACAAATCCTTTGTCAGGTATGTAGTTTGTAAATATTTTCTCTAAATCCATAGCTTGTCCTTTCATCCTCTTAACAAGGTGTTTTTCAGAGCAAAAGTTTTATTTTGATGAAGCCAAATCATTCCTTTTGTGCGGTGTGCTTTTGGGATCATATCTAAGTACTGTTTGCCTAGCCCTAAATATTTTCTAAAGTTTTATGAGAAGATTTCATGAGAAAAATTGAACTTGCATGTTAATGAGTGACATTCAAGGAAAAATTGCATTTTTAAGGAACTTTAAATTTATTACATTCCACTTAAATATTTATGCTTTATTCAAAAATCTCTTACATCCATTTAACCATACATATGTATTACATACATAAAAGTCTCATATAGAGGATATCATATGATTTATTCTTTTATTGTGAAACAGAGGCAAATTCCCCCTATTCCTTGACTACACTGAACTATTTTTCTTCTCTTTCCAGAAGAAATAGCGTCATAAAATTAATACTGTATTTTGATGTATTATGACGAGTGTTGTAGATGATACTATAGTAACAGTAATAATAGTTAAAGGTCATTAAAAGCTTATTATATATACTAGATTTCATGCTCTATGTATTATTTGTATTCATTTATTAAATCTTAAGTGGAGAAAAAACTCTCAAAGTATTGTATTATTATTCTCATTTTAGAGATAAAAATTCTGAGGAATAAAGAAGTTAAATAACTTGGTCAAGTGACAGAGCTAGTAAGTGATAGAGATAAGACATAAAACCATTTGTTTGATTCCAGAATTAATCCCTTAACCACAACAAAGCTAATTAATCTGTAAACACATGTAAATAATAGATAAGGCAGATGAAATATTAAAAATAAGTCTACATAATTAATGCACATGCATTGGTAAGCAAAAGTTACATGTCCTATGTGGAGATATGTTTATGACTTACATACGATAGGATGATGGCTGGAGAGCTAACTTATTATTGTTAAACAACAAATATCTACATTTTTTTTTGGCAGAAGTTAGTGGTTTTGGTTAAAAAGTTTTAACATTTACAAAACAGAATCTAGAGTATGAGTCTGAGAGACTAAAGAGAGGTTTTTAGGACTTAGACAAAGAATAAAGGAAACCGAGAGCAAATTTGGTTTAGAGCTTAGACAATGATTTTTTTCTGGAGTTCAGGAAAAAATATATTAGTACAAAAACAGGATATTCACTTCTTAGAGGTCTGGATCAATCAAGATTGAACAGGGGAAACCCTAAAATTATATTCAAAATTGAAAGTAGCTGCATGCCTCATATATTGTGTTTGGCTGAGATGACCATCTAGAAATAAGCTGGTAAACTCATGGCCAGAAATATTGTCTTTTTCAACACTGCATCTACTATATCTAAGAACTCAGTTCCTGGTATATTACATGTTCAAATCCTCAAATGCTTATGAATAGTTCACCTTTGATTATTTGGAAGTGGTCAGGGTACTCGAGGCAGACGTCCATAGAAAACTTTCCTGACTGCTTGTTCCCCTGCTTCACACTTCCTCTGTCTTTTCTTTCCTTTCTTCCTTTCTTTCTTCTTTCTTGTAACATGGAGAAACGTATGTGATGGAAAAAGCCACACAAGTCTCCCTAAGTTCTGAAAATGGCAGTATTACAGAAGCGTACCATGAATTAAGTAAGTTTCCTATGTCTACTTGAGATAATACAATTTAAATAAAATGAATCATCATAATATCAGAGGGGAAAATGGAAACATAAGAAATATGTGGCCGGGCGCGGTGGCTCAAGCCTGTGGTCCCAGCACTTTGGGAGGCCGAGGCGGGTGGATCACGAGGTCAACAGATCGAGACCATCCTGGTCAACATGGTGAAACCCCGTCTCTACTGGAAATACAAAAAGTTAGCTGGGCATGGTGGTGCGTGCCTGTAATCCCAGCTACTCAGGAGGCTGAGGCAAGAGAATTGCCTGAACCCAGGAGGCGGAGGTTGCGGTGAGCCGAGATCGCGCCATTGCACTCCAGCCTGGGTAACAAGAGTGAAACTCCGTCTCAAAAAAAAAAAAAAAAAAGAAATATGTAAGTATACTTTAAATATTATATAAGTATTTACATTTTTCTCTACATTGCAAGTAGCCCGATTCCAGATGTCCTTCAGGGTAGGATGCAACACGCACTACTCAGAATTTTTTAAATTATAGACTATAAAATAAAAGGAATGCTGCTAAAATAGTTGGAGGGGTTAAAAAATCTTTTAAGAGGTATTTTTCCCTTCATTTTTATGATTATAGTCTTTTAAGACATAACCTACATCCATTCTTATATTTTGGACACAAGCTTCCAGTTCAGAGGCTGTCTCTCATGACCCACTAACAGGAACACCTAGATGTAATATTCAGGTTAAAAATGTTTGGCTCCTAAAAGCTGGTCTCTTTTTGCCCCCTCCTTCTTCAAGGAGTGAATGACATCCTGAAAGAGTTTATACATACCCTGGGCATCAACTGTCACTAATACATAAAAGAAACTCTCCAATACTATTCCTTATCTCCATCCTTCACTTAAACAGCAGACTATTTCTAACAAAAATTTCTAGATCTTGTGAAGTGTGATACACAAAATGGTGTCATGGTGGTACAGGGCACTAAAATGGAGATGGGAAGCCCTTCTAATGATGACTGCCTACATGACCCACAAACTTGCAGAAATATTTTAAAAACAAAAACAAAAACAGGAACTGAACCTTTGTACCGGGCCAAACTGCAATGACCACAGTATCCTGAAAAACAGCTGAATTTTGCAAGTGGTGCAACTTGAACAGTGAAAATCAATGAATTACGGAATCATGTACTAAGCCAATGGCTTCTACCAAAAATAACTCTTTCAAAACAACTTGTGCATTCACCTTTAGCTTCCTTTAAAAAGCCTCTATTCCCCTCCCTCTCTTCAGAACACAATTTGGCTCCTCCCCAAATCTGTCTCCTGAATTAGAATTCCTAAGACCCCAATAAACACCTTGTCTTACTACTTTTCCGTCTGGTCTTTTGCTTCTTCTTAGTGGAGATTAAGTGGTGTCAAAAATGGGATATGAAATGCCTCTTCTCTGCGTTCCAGAGCCATAGTAGATTTAGGAATGGTACCTGCAGGAACCCCTAGTATTCCATCACCTCTCTAATGGCCCTGCTGGTGAGTCCTCTCCCGCAAACCTCTCACCTTGGTTGAGGTTCAGGCCTTTGCTGTTGTCTGTTGATGAAGGGATTTTTCCCTTCTCCGTGAATACTCATGGGGACTTCTAATTCTAAGGGTATTAGGTGCTGAGTCATCCCCTTATAGAACCCCTGCTGGTTTTACGCACAAAAATTATGGTGTGTTATCCTGTAAATTTCTTTCTTGATGGAAAAACATCATTAAAAGTGATCTGGAATTACAATGGCCAATTAATTGGTGATTTTTGATCTTCCAAAACTTATTTTCCTCTTCGCACAATCAGAAGGACTAAAAAGAAAGGTTAAACAGCCCAAGTGAATGCTCTAGGAATCTAGGGAGTAACAATGCCAAATTAGCTCAAAGACTCTCTATAAGCCAGGAGACCTGAGAAGTTTCTAGAAGAAAAACCAGAACCAAGTGTGCTTCTATCTGCTTGTCCTTCATCCGTGTTGCCTCCTTCTCCTATCCCTACACCTTCCATCCCACTGCCATACATGGCACCCTCTTGCTTACTGCCTATAAACCCTTCCGGATCTGAACTTCATTTTTTGGTGAACCCCTTTGTGAATCTCCTCCAGTCGTCTCACCTTTACATAAACCGAATGAAAAAGGTTCTGAATATTCTGTTGCTTATAATCCCTGGACTAAAATAAAACTCAAGGCTATTGCCAGAATTATCACTGATCCCTTAACTCATCCTGTCAGATACACCAAAGAATTCAACCTACTTACTAAAACCTGCCCTCCAGGTTACTCTAATCTTTACTAGTTGATCCATGTGTTAGTAGCCAAAAGCCATGTTCAAATGTGGTTAAGTAAAGCAAGCTGGCATCATGCTTTACATGCCCCATGGGAAGAAATGAAAACAAAACCTGGAGATTTCTAAAAGGCTCAAAATTAGCCAGAGAATTACATGTTGAGATTGCTGAAGTATTTCCAAAACTATAGACTGAAAAAGATTCAACAATGCACTGAAACCTGAGGAACCAGTCTATAAACACTATGTCAGATTGGAAAAAGTCTCTTTACAAAACCCAGGCTTGGATAAGAATGACTATCAAACTTCCCCTCTTTATATTTCTACCTTTGTTAATAATTTAGAGGAATAAATTAGCATCCTAACAACAAAAAATACACAATTAAATTAAGTGACTATAGAAACCTCCAACCTACTGAATTTGGTGGGACAATTCTCCAAAACCACAAAACAAAATGATCAAAAAAATGCTGCTAAAGTCCTAGATTTGCAGATCCAAATTGCAAAAGTTATGAACTGCCAAATGCAACAACTAGCATTAAATGAATCCCAAAACCTTTATAAATCTAAACCGTCTTACCCAACCACGCTTTCTACATTTTTTCCTTGGAGTAACAACAAAATCCCAAGCTTGGGTTTCAAATCAGCCAATGACAGTTTACAGTCTCTCCTCATAGCTTTTTAACTCGGGGAACTCCAAGGTGCTCATCAGTTTCTACTAGCTTCTTAAGCTCCCATCCACTTAATTGGCCAACATTTTCTGGAAGCCCATAAAGCTCACGTGTCTTTCTCTCAAAGGAGGAAAATGCAATTAGCATTGGAAAAAATTACTAAAGAGGGATTCCTCAAGGAACCCACTGAACTCTGTCCCTGTATTTTCAGTTCTTGAAAACAACAATGGGGGGCAGGTCACAGTGGTTCACATCTGTAATCCCACACTTTGGGAGGCCAAGGCGGGGGATCACCTGAGCTCAGTAGCTTGAGACCAACCTGGCCAACATTGTGAAAACTCATTTCTACTAAAAATACAAAAATTAGCTGGGCGTTGTGGCATGTGCCTGTAATCCCAGCTATTCGGGAAGTTGAGGGAGGAGAATCCCTTGAACCTGGGAGGCAGAGGTTGCAGTGAGCCGAGGTCTCACCACTGCACTTCAGCCTGGGCAACAATGTGAGACTCTGTTTTAATAAAAATTAAACACACGTGCACACACACACACACACAAGTTTTATAGGAAAAGCTGTAATTCTCTCACCAGTTAAGTATTTAAGACAGCTAATTTCAGGACAGTCTTTTGCTTGATAGAAGAAAAGGCTTTTCCTGCCCCCATGAACAAAAGAAAATTCTGTGATTTCCTGGACACTGTAGACGTTGAACCCCAAATTTTTCCGTGATAGCTCAGCCTCTATATTCCCTTCTAAAATGCTGAACACCTCAAACCTCTACAATGGATGAAAGAATCCTACACTTCTTTTGGGACTATTAAGAAGAGTCTTCTTGAACCCACTGCTGATATAACTAGGGTGTCCTAATTATAATCTTCCTTTCTCCTATTTCATTCAGGAACAAAATTCTAAGATCTCAGGGGTTCTTACCCAAAAGCAGAGAGACCATCAGAGACCTTTAAGATATTTACAGCCAAGCAGTTGGACCGTGTTACAAAAGAGCCTCTCACCTTGTATGCAAGCCATCGCAGCCACTGCAAATTTCTTAAAGGCAATTGAAGAGTTAATTGTGGGCTATCCATTAGTTGTTTCTGTCCTTCACCCTGTTAAGGCCTTACTCAACTCTTTTCATACTCAGCATCTCTGCCAGCAGACTCAGTTCTTGCAAGACCTTCTAAGGTAACTATTGCTTTCCACAACTCTTTAAACCCAGACACCTTATTGCTGCCTTCTGACAAGATGTCACATACGTTTCTAGCCCCTAGATAGGTACTACAGAAACCCCCCATTCTAAATGCTGAGGCTGTCTGGTTTACTGATGGGTCATACCTTCAAAATAAATCAGGGACACATCAAGCTCTTCATGCTGCTGCCTCGCTGTCAGAAACAACTGACAGTGGTTCCCTACCCATGGCCACTTCTGCCCAACAGGCAGAACGTTCTATTCTCTCTGAACATCCATACTGTCAATAGGACTTCACTTACCCACACTTACAGCTGCTGAGCCTTTGGGGTGGCACATTATTTTGGTATGCTCTGGAAACAGGTTTTCTAACCGCTACTGGCCAAAAGATAAAAAACAGCTACTGTGTCCTAAAATGACTAAAACCTATCCCAAAATCTAAGTCTTTTGCAATAATTAAAATCCCAGGATGCTAAACTGATACTAAAGAAGGTAAATTACTTGGCTGACATAAATAACTGCAAAAGCCACAGCTTCTGTGAATCAACTGCCCTTAGCTCAATAGCCGCTTAAACTCTCTAACGACCAATTTGATTAAATGAAAACTTGCATCCTCAATGTGTAACAGATAGCCTCCCAAATTAAAAGAAAAAAAGGAAAACTCCAGGAAGTTTTCATGACCCTAAAACCAACGTATGGTATGGGCCTAATAAGAAACCAGTCTTGACAGATGGGCTTCAAGGTTGAATTTTAAATAATATTCGTCACTTAACCCACTGGGGAACTGATCACATGATTCTTTGGGGAGAAATAGTACTAGAAACCTTTCCAAATGTCACTTTTGACATTTTATCACCTATGGCAAGACCATCCCAAGCACAGCCCTAGAAAATGTATTCATAGTTTTATGGGACATTTTTCTTTGCCTTTACGAACTTTTGAGACATGGCAGATGGACTTTTTCCAGCTATCGCCCTCTCAAGGATACAAGTTTGTCTTGGTTATTATATGTTTGAGTTCCCACTGTGTTAAAACCTTTCCCTGTCACAGAGCCACAGCCTTACCAGTAAGTAAAATCTAGTTACAGAAAAATAATCCCCACATGGGACACATCCTTGGAACTGAACAGTGACTGAAGCACTCATTTTATTAGACAGATTATAGAATCAATATGTTAGATTTGGCCTATTATACTTTTCCATTGTGCCCACCATCCATTGTCTTCTGGGTTAGCAAAATGTTTATTTTGCAAAATTTTAAACAAATTAATTTAATCCAACTTTAACCTCCCTAGTGTACATGAGTTACAGTCAATGGAAGAATTTGCTAATATGCAAAGTTTTTAGCTTTCAAACTTCCAGGATTCTGAAAGACAACTTTGTACAAACTATAAATAACAATCTTTTATTTTCATTAGTTGTTCAAGTAGATTCATACTGTAAGCCACTTATCTGTTTTAACATTCAGAAGACTTTTAAATTCGTTTTCAGATCAAATTAAATTACATTAATAAGGAAAAATGCTTTTTTGAATTTTAGATGCATGCTTAAGTGTATTTTGTTTTGGATCTGGATCTATTTAGGTTGGTACAAAAGTAATTATTTAAAAATCATGTTTTATCACTAATCTTAGCATAATTTTAAAAAATCTGAAAACTGAATATAGGAGAATGCATGTGCTTTATTTACATACAGGTGATCCCTAACTTTCCTAAATGACCCTCAAATTCATAATCTTAATTTGAGTAGAGAATTTGGTGATACAGAAATGGGGCAGTCCAAAGACCTCATTTGAAAGTCTTCTGATGTTCCCCACGGAAGAGGGCGAGTTACACCAGGGAACGAAACCAGAGAGCCCCGTGACGGTCTGGTTCAATTAACTCACATGCATTGTATCCTATTTATCTTCATCATGCTCTTTATCAGACCTACTTATCAGATTTTCTATATCCTTCTAGCAATTGCCTACCTGGGTTTTGTCCAGCACATAGGATACAAGAAGCTGAGGACCAGAGCGAAGGCTCACCTAGATGTCCTTAGCGTCTCTGGGGATGTGGACACAGAGAAGCTGCCTGCCCCTGAAGTAACTCACATCCACTATGACTTCCTAGAGTCATCTGGATAGCGACAAGACAATAATAACTTAGATAGTTACCTGTATGAAACATAATAGTAAATTCAAAATATTTTGGCACTCTAGGAACAGAGCTGTCCTTATTCACATACAAGTCTGATCCACTTTCTGTATCTGTCCCTCCAAATCTCATGTTGAAATATGATCCCCAATGTTGGAAGTGTGCCTAGTGGGAAGGATTTGGGTCATGAGGGTGGGTCCCTCATGCATGGGTTGGTGCCTTCCCTCCAGTAATGAGTGAGTCCTCACTCTATGAGTTCATGTTAGATCAAAAAGAGCCTGGCACCTCCTCCTCTCCATCTCACTGCCCTCTCACCATGTGACATAATTACTTCCCCTTCTCCTTTCACCATAATTCATGAATTTAAACTTCCTGAAGGCCTCACCAGAAGCTGAGCAGATACCAGCACCATGCATGCGCAGTCTGTAGAATTGTGAGCCAAATAAACCCCTTTTTTTTCTAAATTACTGAGTCTCCAGTATTCCTTTATAGCAACACAAAATGTACAAACACAAAGCCTATCATCAACTTGTTGTTTTGAGTTGTTATTACATCTAAGAAATGCATTACATAGAAAAATGACCCATGCCTAAACACTGTCTTATTTTGTCCATTTAACAACTCTGTGAGGTGGCCGTTAATACCAAAATTTCTACAGATGAAGGCATTGATACTGCAGACCAAATACTACAAATGGTAAACAGGGGTGTAACCAAAGATGAGCCTGCCTCCAAAGTCCATCCTCTCTCCAAAACTCTGCACGGCCTCAATAAAATGTCTTTAGTTTCAAGGTAATTTTTAAATAACCGAAATAGCAGATGTCTCCAATTAAAAGAAAAAAAGTGATCTAAGAAAGTGTATTTTGAGAATATAAAAATTCTGGTTTAGAAAAGCTTAACAGGAAAAGAAACACACACACACACACACACACACACACACACACACACACTCTCTGCAGTTTGTCCTGTGGGTTGGGAATAGTTATGCCTACGAATCTGCTCTGGCAGATTTTCAGGCATAACTATTAATAAATAAAAACTATAATTGCCAACCTTTCCCTCCTCTTTTCTGGTTCTAAAAGTACATGGTTTGGTAGATGGTTCTTTTGTCTGGGAAATACAATGAACAGTTTTGTATATGCCAAGGTAGGTTGGAGCCTAGTTGTCACAGACTGAAAGTTAAATTTCACTGCATAACAAGGTAACAAAAATTTGTAATTCTGGAAAGACAGGTAGAAGTAGGGATGGAAAATGGACAGCAACTGGGAATGAACCTCTCGAATGCTATGAACATGACTAGAAGCTGGACCAGAAGAGTAAGACAACCAACAAGACAGTCTCTATAAGGGAGCAATCAAAAAATTTTAAGATTCCTAAACAATTTTAAGTTGTTTTCTTCCTATGCTGTGCTAAGTGTTCTGCTTGTTTATCCCTAAGGCTGCAATTAAGGTCTATAATCTATAAATGCTTTGTGCCAATAGAAAAGAAAGGAACTGCCACATACATGAAACAAAGCTACAGAATTAAGGATGGCAGGGAGGGGAGTGGTGATCAGAATCTAATCAAGGTATAATCAGATCAATGTATTCAGAACAACAGATAATTAGAGAAAAAGTACCCACACCCCCGCCTCAAAAATACTGAGAGTGGTGCTGAACTTCCCATAACAAACGAGATGGGATGTATTTGGTTATTAAGAGAAGGTGATTCCAGACATCCAGAGAATCTGGTGACTGTGAGTTTACTAAAAGGAGGAAGAGAAGGAGAAAGAAAAGGAAACAAAACAAAACAACAAAAGCAGAATGAGAAGAGAGAGGGCTGATAGGAAAGGCAAATGCTGGATGGCTGTTTTTCCCCTGGGTGATCGAGCCTAGAGGCAGAAATATGTTTTCAGTATGATGTCTTTACAGTGAAGCGCTTAGCTGAGTAATATTGCCACTCTGAGCAAAAATCATGGTCTATTAGAACCAGAAGAGCCTTTTGCGTTCATCTAGTTCAGTCCTCCCATTGCATAAAAGAAGAAAAGTGATGTCCAAACAAACACACATAACTATTTCTACTATATTTATTTCCTTAGTTGATATTTGCCCCACACACAAGCTGCCTTGTCAATGCTCTTCCCTCCTCAGCAGTTATTCCCACACTTATCATTCACACTGACCACACACACACACACACACACACTAGTATTTTATACTCCTAGTGTAGTGATCGAAGTAATATACTGCTTAATTGTGCAAATATTAGGTATGGAAAGAATTGTGATGAACGTGGCCCAACCCACCCTTCAGGGAACTTTAGCCAAGTGAGAAATCAGAAAATGAAAATCGGTGCAAGGAGGGATATTTATAAATATATTGTAAGGAGCAAAGAAGACAGGGACCTGCCGTGTTGTACCTATCTCACAGGGATTCATAGCAGAGAGAGAGAGAGAGAAAGAGACAGAGAGAGAGAGAGAGAGAGAGTGTGTGTGTGTATCTG
This sequence comes from Sapajus apella, assembly GCF_009761245.1. Lineage (NCBI taxonomy): Eukaryota > Metazoa > Chordata > Mammalia > Primates > Cebidae > Sapajus > Sapajus apella. Next base: position 8,173,787 of record NW_022437007.1, on the reverse strand, counting down.
CTTCCTACTTCAGTTCCTGCACTAAGTATGCATTCAGCTAAACACTGTTCATCTGCACTGAATTGGGAAGGACAGAATCTTTTGTTCTATAACCTCCTCCTCCCAAAACTGGAAACATTCATTCATTTATTCATTCAATGGCTAACATATGCTAAGTACTATAGCAGGCGTTGAGAATACAATCCGGGACAAAACGTACCCAGCTCCATCTTACACATTTTAATATATTATATTACAAAGTAGCACACAATTAACATATGGTGTGATAAGTGCTACAGTGACATCAGGAGGAAGCGCAGAGTGCTGGCTAGTATGACAAAATGGCACAGACTTCCAAAGACTCACGGTTTTCAGGAAGGTAGAAAGTATCCTCAGGCATTTGTAACTGATTGTCAGTTTACCTTTAGAGAGGTGGGAGAATGAACTGCAATAGAAGCAAGTGAATTAATACAAAAAGATGGAGGCAATATTCACAGAAGATGATGGTAAACAGAGCTTAAATCTTCAAGGGATGCTGTTGGGTTGTGGGGAGTGTTCCACATGAGCCAGGGAAGAGATTGGGGAAGCAGAGGAGTACTGGGAAGTTGCATTAAAAAAGACAAAAACAAAGAATGGATGAGACTGTGAAGAAGGATACATCACAGTTACTCTGACAGGAAGAAAAGTGCCAAGCAAGTCCATTCACCCTGACCGCTACTGCCCTGACACAAGTCATCACCTTCGCTTCCTAAATTACTTAATCACTTCCTAATTGACCCCTTTACTCTAGATTTTTTATGCTTGCCCATATGTTATATAGTCTCTACACAAAAGCCAGATTATCTTTTTATTTTTATTTTATTTATTTATTTATTTTTTTTTTTGAGACGGAGTTTCGCTCTTGTTACCCAGGCTGGAGTGCAATGGCGCGATCTCGGCTCACCGCAACCTCCGCCTCCTGGGTTCAAGCAATTCTCCTGCCTCAGCCTCCCGAGTAGCTGGGACTACAGGCGTGCGCCACCATGCCCAGCTAATTTTTGTATTTTTAGTAGAGACGGGGTTTCACCATGTTGACCAGGATGGTCTCGATCTCTTGACCTCGTGATCCACCCACCTCGGCCTCCCAAAGTGCTGGGATTACAGGCTTGAGCCACCGCAACCGGCCGATTATCTTTTTAAAAATCAGATTGCTTTATTTCCCTGCAAAATCTTCCAGAATCTTTTCAGCATATAGTCCAAACTGCTCTTCATGACCTGCAAAGCTGTCCTGCAGAATGAGGCCCCTTTCTAACCTCTCCAGCTGACCCACTCTGCCCCACTGGATCCCCCCGCAGCCACCGCGTCCTTCAGGCTGGCCTGTTACTCACTCAGAGCCTTGGTGCTTCCTATCCCCCCCTGTCTAGACCTGCCTGCTTCCAGTGCCAGCATAACTGCTTCTTTTCCATCATTCACATCCAGCCTTTGCACCTTAAAAGAAGTAACTCAAGAGAACTAGCTCAGCTGGGCATGGTGGCTCATGCCTGTAATCCCAGCACTTTGGGAGGCCAAGCGGGGCAGATCACCTGAGGTCAGGAGTTCGAGACCAGTCTGGCCGACATGGTAAAACCCCATCTCTACCAAAAAAAAAAAAAAATACAAAAATTAGCTGGGCGTGGTGGCGGGTGATTGTAATCCCAGCTACTTGGGAGGCTGATGCAGATGAATCGTTTGAACCCAGGAAGCGGAGGTTGCAGTGAGCCGAGATCGTGCACCACTGCACTGCAGCCTGGGTGACAGAGTGAGACTCCGTCTCAAA
>NW_022437007.1:8109403-8171913 GCF_009761245.1 Sapajus apella | reverse complement strand
AAAAAAAAAAAAAAAAAAAAAATCAGTTCTTGCACTTATGCAGTTCATAGTGCTGAAAAAGACAGAAGACAAAAAGGCAGAAATCAGAGCCACTACTGGGAAGACAGCTGTGTGTGGCGGGGCAAGACATAGAGAAAAAGACTGCCATTGGGAATTGCTAATGTCTGTTCTTGAAAATAAATGGCCCCTCTTCTAACTAGCTACATCAGTTCAAATATTACTCTTTATTCATTTAAAGCCCTGCTTAATATGCCACCCCAGCCAAGCAGCCTAGCCTAAAATCCACAGAGGAGCTGCTCAATATATGTTGGCCAAATGAATAGCTAAGAATTTTCACTCTTTGCTAAGCACTCCATATAAAAGTTAAAATTTCATTGGCACAGTCAAGTGTTTATTCATGGGTAGCTGAACAGTTTCAACCTATAATCTGTTTTCTTGAAATCAGACCCTTTTATTCTGTGTAAAATCATTTACCCACTTATTCATCAATCATTTCTTGAACACCTGTAATATGTAAGGCACTCTTTTAGTTATTGGGTACCCTAAATTAAGAAAAATACCCTGCTTTCCTAGTTCTTAAAATCCAGTAGGGGGAAAAATTTAAATAAATAAATTGTATCTAAAGTAACGAGGAAAATATTTGTGGTAAGAGTCATGCAGATTAAAATGGTGTGATGTGAAAAAGACAAGGTAGCTCCTTTGGTGGTCACAGAAGGTGTCTGAATTTTGATTCCCTTAGAATTAGATCTTGCAACAAGATTAAAATGCAAAAAGTTTATTAGGGAGGTGGAAGAAACATCAGTCAGAAAAACCAGGGCAATGAAATGAAGTAACCAGCAAAGGGTCCCTTATCATGAACAACTACCACTGTGAGCGACTTCAGTAAATCCCACTGAGAAGATTCTGGGACATACTTCTGAGCTATGCATCTAAGGGGTGGGGAAGCTTTGGGAGAGTTATACACCAAATACTATTGGTCACTAGTTCAGAACTAAAAGGGGAGAAAGATTCCCCAGTAAGTCTACTCTGCTGGACAGCAAAAGGAGGCTCAAGCCAGGAAGAGACAAGATGCAGGCCAAGAAATACAGGTGCTGGCTGCTGCCCTCACACAGTGAGAGTCAGGGCAGCACCAAGGGCTGGATCTACAGGAGGCTTCAGGAAGAAGGAGAACTTTATGCTGAATCTAAATGGCAACAAGGATCAGAGAGAAGAGATTCCATACTGAAAAAAATCATCAGAAGAGGAGGGACTGAAAATATTGCCAGACAACTGGAGCTTCTTGTGCTAACGGTTAGGAAGAGTCAGTTGGCCAGAACTGTATGGGCAAAGGAGGAAACTAGTATATAATCTTGCCAGAAAGCAGGTAAAAGCCAGATCACAAAAGGCTCCAGAAACCAGGGTATAATTAGCTTGACAGGCTATTATGTGCATTTTTTAAAAGACTACTCTGGTCCAAGTGAATAGTGGCAATCATTAGCGAAAGAAAGCAATTCAGGATGCTAGTGTGGTAGAACAGTGGTGGCGGTAGTCAACATGAAGGAAGTTCACTGGCTTGTTGATGAACTGGGATCCAATCAGGGCGGATACAGAACCATTGAGACTTTCTTCATTAGCAACTTTGCACATGGTACTGGCGGGTATCTTTAAGAAGGAAGAAGAGTAGGGAAAAACGCATTTGAGGAAAGAAAATGAAGTTTGTTTTGCTCACGTTGAAATTAAGACATGTATGTGATCTCTGCAGATAGATAATTATACAGGATTGGAATTAGAGAGAAACTCTAGATATACATACATGGGAATCATCTACATACATACAGTATTTGAAGGCAAAAGATTGGATGAAGTATCCTAGAGGCAGTATCACATATGAAAAATGAGAGGGGCTGGGCTGAGGGCTCATGCCTGTAATCCCAATGCTTTGGGAGGTCGAAGCAGGTAGATTGCCTAAGCCCAGGAGTTTGAGACCAGCCTGGGCAATAGGGTAAAACCCTGTCTCTACAAAAAATACAATAATTAGCCAGATGTGGTGGTACATTCCTATAGTCCCAACTACTCGGGAGGTTGAAGTGGGAGGATCATCTGAGCCTGGGAAGGTCAAGGCTGCAGAGAACTATGATCACACCACTGCACTCCAGCCTGGATGAAAGTAAGACTCGTCTTAAAAAAAATAATAAGAGAGACGGATGATCCAAAGACTACAGTAATGTCAATAATCTTATATTGTGTGACAGTAATCACTACAGCTAATTCATTCTTTTGATCATTCATTCAATGAATACTTATTTAATATCAAATCAATTTATAGCATTATGCTGAAGACTGTGGGAAATTAATGACATATCATATATGAATCCACATTCCTAGGTGCTTAGGATCCTAATGACCCTTAAAGGTTAAAGACTGACCATGATAGAACCATGAAAACTCAGGGAAAAGAGATTCTTTCACTTGACAAAACCATAAAAGTGATGTAGGAGTAGGGCAGGGAAGTGCTGGGTAGAGAAGGGCTTGACCTTCAAGCCTTTTCCCTGGGACCTCTTCCTTCAGGCCTAAGTGAGGAGAGGCACTCCTGTTTTCATGCCAAATATTGCAGTCCAGCAACATTTGGAACAAAACTCCAAATGGGGGAAATTGGCCAAAACAAAGGGGTACAAACCCCATGCAAGTCCAAAATCCACAAGGGCAGTCAAATTTTAAAGCTCCAAAATGATTTCCTTTAATTCCATGTCTCACATCCAGGTCATGCTGATGTAAGAGGTAGGTTTCCATGGTCTTGCACAGCTCTGCCCCTGTGGCTTTGCAGAGTACAGCCCCCTTACTGGCTGCTTTCATGGGCTGGCATTAAGTGTCTTTGGCTTTACCAGGCACAAGGTGTAAGCTGTCAGAGGTTCTAGCATTTTGGGGTCTGGAGAATGGTGGCCCTCTTCTCACAGCTCCACTAGGTGGTGTCCCAGTAGGGACTCTTTGTGAGGGCTCTGACCCCACATTTCCCTTCTGCACTGCCCAGCAAAGGTTCTCCAGGAGAACCCCGCCCCTGCAGCAAACTTCTGCCTGGGCATCCAGGTGTTTCCATACATATTCTAAAATCCAGGTGGAGGTTCCCAAACCACAACTTTTGGCTTCTGCACACCAGCAAGCTCAACACCATGTGGAAGCTGCCAAGGTGGGGCTTGCACCTTCTGAAACCATGGGACAAGCCGTACCTCAGCCCCTTTCAGCAACAGCTAGAGCAGCTGGGAAGCAGGGCACCAAGTCCCTAGGCTGCGCAAACAGCATGGGCCCAGCCCATGAAACCATTCTTTCCTTCTAGGCTTCTAGGTCTGTGATGGGAGGGGCTACCACGAAGACCTACGACATGCCCTGGAGACATTTTTCCCATTGTCCTGGGGTTAACATTGTCTCCTTGGCACTTATGCAAATTTCTGCAGCCAGCTTGAATTCTTCCTCAAAAATGTTTATTTTCTTTTCTAACTGCATTGTCAGGCTGCAAATTTTCAGAACTTTTATGCCCTGTTTTCCTTTTAAAATGGAAGTTTTTTTTGTTTGTTTTTTTTTTTTTTGAGATGAAGTCTCACTCTGTCACCCAGGCTGGAGTGCAGTGGCATGATCTCAGTTCATTGCAACCTTTGTCTTCCTGGTTCAAGTGATTCTCCTGCCTCAACCTCCCAAGTAGCTGAGATTACAAGCATGTGCCATCACACTCAGCTAATTTTTGTATTTTCAGTAGAGATGGGGTTTCACCATGTTGGTCAGGCTGATCTCGAACTCCTGACTTCAGGTTATCTGCCTGCCTCAGCCTCCCATAGTGCTGGGATTACAGGTGTAAGCCACCATGCCCAGCCAATAGAGTGCTTTTAACAGCACCCAAGTCACCTCTTGAATGCTTTGCTGCTTAGAAATTTCTTCTGCCAGACACCTTGAATCATCTCTCTTAAGTTCAACGTTCCACACTCTAAGTCAGGGGCAAAATGCTGCCATTCTCTTTGCTAAAACATAACAATAGTCACCTTTGCTCCAGTTCCCAACAAATTCCTCATCTCCATCTGAGACAAGCTCAGCCTGGACTTTAGTGTCCATTTCATTATCAGCATTTTGGCCAAAGCCATTCAATAAGTCTCTAGGGAGCTCCAAACTTTCCCCAATTTTCTTTTCTTCTTCTAAGCCCTCCAAACTGTTCCAAACTCTGCCTGTTACCCAGTTCCAAAGTTACTTGCACATTTTTGGGTATCTTTTCAGCAGCACCCTACTCTACTGGTACCAATTTACTCTATTAGTCCATTTTCATGCTGCTGATGAAGACATATCTGAAACTGGGAAGAAAAAGAGGTTTAATTGGACTTACAGTTCCACATGGCTGTGGAGGAGTCAGAATCGTGGTGGAAGGCAAATGGCACTTGTTACATGGTGGCGGCAAGGGAAAAATGAGGAAGATGCAAAAGCAGAAACCCCTGATAAAGCCATCAGATCTCATGACATTTATTCACTACCACAAGGACAGTATAGGGGAAACTGCCCCATGATTTAAATTACCTCTCACCAGGTCCCTCTCACAACACGTGAGAGTTATGGGAGATGAGATTTGAGTGGGGACACACAGCTAAACCATATCAGTGAGTCATTTAATAGCACCCATTCATCTATCCAACCATCTGATTTTTTATAAGAGATGAGTTTTGCTATGATGCCCAGGCTGGTCTTGAACTCCTGAGCTCAAGAGATCCTCCCACCCCAGTCTTGCAAGTAGATGGGACTGCAGCTCTATCTGATTTTAACCTTAAAGATTGAAAATTCATGCATTGCACTTGGATCTGTAACCTTGGAATTACTGGTTACTGCATCAGGATAAAAGAAACGAAAAAGACCTGGGCTGGGTAAGGTGAAGATGAAACACAGGCTGAGAATAGCTGGCTACACAGTAAAGTACCAGGGGACTTGCTGCTAGGAAAAATGGCTGAGGTCTGAATGGCAAATGGAGGGATTGGCAGATGCATAGATCCTAAAGAGATATTGCACCCCAATCCATGCTCTACACTTCTCTTTAGATATCCTTGAATTTAAATCCATTGGTTCAGTTTCTTTCCATCATTTTTAAGAGCTTATGAGAAACATCCTTTTATGGTGTTAAAGATGGTTTAGTATACAACTCCAGAATAACAGAATTTAACCATAATAGACTTTCAGAAAACATTGCTTGCAAAAGACTCCACTTTCTCTCATACTGGTTATCCTAAGAATAAAGTTTATAGTTACAGAAGGACTGTTTATCTCTATGATGGTGGTTCTTAAGATAACTGTCTGTTAACAATACATAATTGTATGTACAAGGGAGTCAAGCGAAATATACAACGGGCAAAGAAATGGTAAAGAGTATGCACGAACTCTTCCAAATAGCAGGAATACGTAGAAACAATCGCTATACATGAATCTATAAGGGGCAACGTAACCATTGGGAGGGTAGGAGGGTCAGCTGGGAGCAATAGTCAAAGAAGCAGTAATATCCCTGCTATTTACACTGAAATAGACTGAGTCCTCAATTTGGGAACAGTTTTAAAAGAAAAATTGTGCAAAACGGCAATCAGCAAGAAGATACAATATACAAATCAGTCAACTTTTACGGAAATGACGCAACAGTAATAAAAGTACTACAGTGTCTTAATCCAATAGTCAAGTATCTACATACTGGTAAAGAAATTTTATCAGCGTCTGTTCAAACATGAGAAATTACGGAAGAAAAATGCATTCTATATCCCAAACTATCTATGTGAGATATTAGTTGGAAGAAAAGAGAAAGGAAATAAAGGGGAGAAAAGTAGCATACCTTATAACGACTATTTTCATAGCTCATAAAATCAACATTCACAGCAAAAAAAGGGTCAATAAAATAACAGAAGTACGCTCTGTTTAAAAAAACAAAAACCCGTTTTGCTCTATCTCATCGGCACATGAAATCTCTCTTCTTACAGCCTTCCGGAACGCACCAAAACACAGAAGAGTTATCCGAACAGACGACGTCTTTCCTCTTCCCCTCTTCTTTCTTCAGTGAATGATTTACTGTTCAGTAAGGGTTAAATCAGGTCAGCTGATAAGAAAAGAGGGAGCTGGGGCTCGATCTATGTGCAGAGTAGAATGGAAAATATTCTCTGGTTCTTTATCCTTTAGTGACTTATGGATATTAGAAATAGTTGATAACATTCTTAAATCTTCTATTTCACAAGTTACCTCTCCTACTTTCAAATGGTCCTTTCAAGATGTCTGTGTTGACAGCCAGAACTTGCAGCGTCCTGAGAAGTGTGCAGCCCTGCTCAAAGGCCCACACAAGTAGAAATGTTAAAAAAAAAAAAATCTTTGGGTCACATATGGTGATATGCCAGATGGTACAACACCAAATGGGTTGCCAGTCAATTTTGGATTTAAACTAAATGAACTGGTTGACTAACCAGATTGATTTGTCATTAGACTCACATGTTTCTAACTTCTTAAAAGCATACTTTAATTTTCATCTCCCCAATATGCCATTGGGTGAATGGGTAACTCGCATACATTGTATGCAGATTTTAAGAAATCTGCATTTAAGAAATAATTTTGTTCAAAAGTAGATTTAATTCAGAAAATCCTATATTGTTTGTCCTTATTGCAATATGATTTTTCCAGGCAGACCTGTGTAAAAAAAAAATCTTAGGCAATGGGAAAAGCATGTATAAAATCAGGCAAAAATCATCAAATCTGAGGAACTGAAAGAGTATCAAAAGACTGCAATAAGATTTTTGAGCTTAATCAGTCTGTAGGATTGGTAGGATAGCAAATCCTAATATCATATTTTTTGTGGGGACCAATGTGGAAAATGAATTGTTTGTACTATCTTAAAAGGCATTTTATTAAATAAGGTATTTCCACAACTATGTAATTGTAAAATGAAAAGAAATCCTATTATAAAGCTGAGACTCCTTATACTCAAGACAATTATTTAGAATCTAGGTTTAGGCTGGGGGCCATGCCTTATGCCTATAATCCCAGCAGTATAGGAGGAGGAGGTGGGCAGATCAACTGAGGTCAGGAATTGAAGACCAGCCTGGCCAACATGGTGAAACCCCATCTCTACTGAAAATACAAAAATTAGCCAGGCGCGGTGGTGCATCTCTGTAATCCCAGCTACTCAGGAGGTTGAGGCAGGAGGATTGCTTGAACCCAGAAGGCAGAAGTTGTGGGCCAAGGTCGCACCACTGCACTCCAATCTGGGCAGCAGAGTGAAACTCTGTCTCCAAATAAATAAATGTGTTTTTTAAAAAAAGAACCTAGGTTTAAAATGTATAAATCTAGGTATATACATGAAATTCAACCTCACTTGCTTTCCCTTATCATCTTACTGGTTTTAATTTCCCTGCCCAGTAATCCCATAACCGTATTTTAACTTCTTTTCCCTGCTACCTATTGCTGGGGGTAGGGCTGAGGGCATGGGGGACAGCCAGCCAAGTGTGGAATGCAGCAAAATCATTCTGAATAGACAAAACTGACAAAACTTGTGAAAGCAAAAGACGTGACAGCCTTAGAATCCTGACCTTCAAAACTGGAAACTGATAAACCTGAATTCTTTTGTATTATGGGTAAAATGACAAGTATTTCCTGTTATTAAAACTTTTTTGGCTTACCTTCCGAAGGCTAATGTAGAGCTTCTGAAAAGATAACTGAACAGTGACAATAAAAAGATTGTTAAGAGTGCCTCCAAGCTACAGGACAAAGAGTATTATATTTCTACTGGGAAGGAAACTTAAATTATAGGCAAAGATCCATGAAAGCTTAAGTTGCCCTGGATTGCATTCACGTTTTTGGTTATTGCATGTGCTTTGGAACGCTTGACAATCACAGAGCTGGCCTGTGGGGGAGGTGGGTCAACAGTGATTCTCTTTCATAACTATCCATGAAAAACGACCCACAGTAATCTTCAAGAGCATCACACCTTAGCTGTTTATTAGAGCTGGGACAACTAAGGCCAAGACAATAGACAAATGCAAGGCTGTTAATATCAGAAACTAAGTTTACCGGCCCCTACTCCCTAGAATGCTCAAGTTCCATGAAACCTTTGGACCACCCAGACATTTGCAATGTTAACTATCCTCTTAAACTGAAGTGGAGATATTTATCCAGAATTATGGTTTATACTTACAGTGGAACATATCTTTGCAAGGATTTTAAACACTACATTTATAGGAGTTTTTTTTTTTTTTTTTTTTTTAACTACATGTGTTGAACAGAAAACTTAGGTAGTGGAATGTACTTTAATCTTTTTTTCTTTTAAAATCTTCTTTCTTTTGAAAATAGTTCTATACATTACTCATAAGAAATATATTGCAGCAACATTTAAAGAGCATCTGCAAAACCATGACATTTATAGTATATGATTTGAGGTAAAAATGGCTTAAAGTTTTAGAAAACATATAAACAAAAGAGGTAAGAGATGGATATTTACTTACTAATGTAATGCTAAGTTAATCTATTATTAAGAACATTTAATGTGCTCTGTTTTGATCTGGAGTCTGACTGTTAAATTCATTGTCACATTTCCCATAATTTACACTTTTCAGAGATTTTTTTTAATTTTGTAAATGAATACACTTGAGTTTAACTTTCAGCAATCAAAGCAAGCCTAATATTTACTTTATGTAGTTAAAGGAAGTATAAACTCAGAAACAACACACTCTATTTGTGTTCAAAGAGTGAAGTAAAAAAAAAATAAAAGTTAATAATGGTCACCCAGTGGCGGTGGACTTGTCTGTTGAGAATCTAGTCTCTGCCACTCCCTACCTGCCAGACCTTGGGCAAATTCCACACCTTCTCTAAATCTGGGTTGCCTCATCTGTACAAGAAAGTCAGCTAACTCATAGGGTTCTTTAAAGGCCTAAATGAAGGAAATCTAATAAAATGCAATCCCACAGTAGATACCACTAGTTATTTGCTCTATATTCTTGTCATAAAGTAAAATAAAATCCTGCTTATGCATTTAATAAAATATCCAAACCTACTACAGTAGATCCTTATTATTTGTGGATTCCAAATTGGTGAATTCACCTACTGGCTGAAATTAATTTACAACCCAAAATCAATACACCACATATTTTGTGGTCATTGGCAGACATGCACAGACACAGAGCAGCACAAAACTTTGAGTCACCCAAGGTGATGCTGTTCACAGCTGAGGTGGAGCAAAGATATGCTCTGCCTTCTTATAAATTACCCAGTCTCAGGTAGCTCTTTATATCGATAGCAGTGTGAAATGGACTAATACATGACTTTACAGAGAAATTATGTGTGTTAGATAAGCTTCCTTCAGGCATGAATTATGGAGTGTCGAGTTTAATGTTAATGAATCACCAATACACAATCATGCGTCACTTAACTGGGATATATTCTGAGAAACGCGTCTTTAGGCAATTTTGTCATTGTGCTAACATCATAGAGTATGCTTAAACAAACCTAGATGGTATGGCCTGTTGCACACGTAGGCTACGTAGTACAGCCTACTGCTCCAGGCTACAAACCTGTCAAGGCTATTACTGCATTGAATACTGCAGACAATTGTAATACAGTGGTAAGTATTGCATATCTAAACATAGAAAAGGTACAGCAAAAATAGAATATAAAAGATTTAAAAGAGCACAAAGATACACCTGTATAGCTTTCTTACCATGAACAGAGTTTGCAGCACTGGGAGTTGCTCTGAGTGACTCAGTGAGTGAGTGGTGAGTGAAGGCGAAGGCATAGCACATTACTATACACTTTGGTGGAATTTATAAGTGCTGTATGCTTAGGATACACTAAATGTGTTTATAAAATATTTTACTTTCTTCCATAATATATTCGCCTTAGCTTACTATAACTTTTTACTTTACAAACTTTTTAAGTTCTTTAACTTTTTGACTCTTTTACAATAACATTTAGCTTAAAATACACATTGCACAGCTATGCCAAAGTATTTTTCTTTATATCCGTGTTCTATAAGCTTGTTTCTGCTTTTAAAATTGTTTGTTTTGTTTTACCTTTAGATTTTGTTAATGAAAAACTGAAGACACAAACACACCCATTAGCCTAAGCCTACACAGAATCAGGACCATCAATATCACTGCCTTCTGCTTCACATCTTGTCCCTCTGGAAGGTTTTCAGGGCAATAATAGGCATGGAGCTGTTCTCTCCTATAATGATAATGCCTTCTTCTGGAATCCCTCCTAAAAACATACCTGAGGCTGTCTTACAGTTAAGTTTTTAAATATAAGTATTAGGGATATACTCTAAAATAACAAAAAATATTATAGCAAATACAAAAACCAGTAACACAGTTATTCATTATCTTTATCAATGATTATGCACTGTTCATAATGTTATGTCCTATACTTTTATGGGGCTGGCAGTGCGGGAGGTGTGTTTCCACCAGCATCAGCACAAACATGTCAGTAACACACTGCAATACAGCATTACAACAGCTACAACCTCACTAGGGGATAGGAATCTTTCAGTTCCATTATAATATGATGAGACCATTGACATATATGTGGTCCATCATTGGCCAAAACATGGTTATGCAGCACATGACTATATATTAAATAAGATGTCTTTATACAGAAACACACATAAAATAAGGTTTGTATTGATCGGCTGATGAATATGTTGTGACCAGGAATCACAGGAACCTAACCCTGTAAGAGCCATAGCAGCAACGGTTCAGCGTTCATTAATTTAGTGTTTGCAATGGCTTTACAGAAAATAAATACCATGAAAAGTGAGACTGTACTGTATATACTAGATCTTATCTTAAACACGAATACATAATTATAAAAGGTCCTTGCCCTCAAGAAAATTAAAATGTCAAGTACAAATTTTGTAAAATCTTAAACTATAAACTATTTAGGAGTCATGGGGAGGAAAAAAGCTGACAATTACTAGAAAGAAAATACATGTGAAGGTGTAATTACAAATCAGTATCGTTTCCTATTATATTCATTGGAGATTAATATTAAAACATAAATTAGCACCCTCTTTGGTTGGTGTCAGATAATACTAAAAATCCCCTGCTACTTGCTGGCTCTATGATTTCCTATCACAATTGGATCTGTCTTTTAGTAAAATCAGTATCTGCCCAACATTGTAAAAGAATGAGTTTCAAAAAGCATCTTTCTTCGGGTACCCTGAGGTGGAACTTGCTCCCCTAGCGAGTATTCAAACTTCAAACCTCGACTGCATCTCAAGAAGGGATCAGAATTGTGAGAAATGGGAAACCCTCAGAGGAGAATTTCTACCACACTTCAGGTCCCTCCTCCCCAACGCCTCCAACTCCCAACTCATTCCTATCTAAGGGAGAGGGAGGAACTAATACAATTAGTTGGTTTAATAAATGATTACTTTGTCTTGGAAAATACAGGCCGGGCGCGGTGGCTCATGCCTATAATTCCAGCACTTTGGGAAGCCGGGTGGGCAGAGAACGAGGTCAGGAGTTCAAGTCCAGCCTGGCCTACATGGTGAAACCCTGTCTCTACTAAAAATACAAAAATTAGCCAGGTATTTTTAGAGGCTTGGGAGGCTAAGGCAGAAGAATCACTTGAACCCAGGAAGCACAGGTTGCAGTGAGCTGAGATCGCATTGCTGCACTACAGCCTGGGCAACAGAGTGAGAATCTATCTCAAAATATATACATATATATATAGATAGATAGATATATCAGTAACAGCAGTTTCCACCCTTTCTCTGTAACCTACCAATGCCAGTGCTCAGCTTTCTGTTTTTCTCCATGTCTTTAGATCATGAGGTAGATGAAGAGTGGAGAATGGAAGAAACTCTAGAGAAGAATCAGGGAAAGGCAAATGGACAAAGTGGAAATATTTGAAAGTCATGCTAAGGAACCTGGCTTTCATCCAAATGCAAAACAGAGTTGTGAAGAAATTTTAAAAGACTGACATTTCTGACAGCAGTCATGATGGATGGGATGGAGTAGATGCATGACAAATTAGAGGTTACTGCAGTAATCGGGAATACTATCATGATGCCTTTAAGCAGCAGAGGAAACCAAAAGGAATGCTTAAGATATGTCTTAGAAGTAGAAACAACACATCTTGGAAAACACTTAAAAATAGGAATGGAGAAGAGGGAATCAGGTTTCTAATGTGAACAATTTAATGAAAAATCTTATGCTCTGTGCAATGGAATTCACGACCAGGACTAAATTTGGGAGTTGAGAAATAAGATCAGTTTTGAACATGTCAAAATTAAAGCGCTAAGGGAACATCCACATAGACAGCACCTGAGGCATGTGGACAGATAAGTGTGAATGACAAAAGTGAGTTGTGTGCTAAAAAGAGAGATTTGAATTCACCAATAAATAGCTGGTTATCGAAGCCATATCACAGAAGACATTTCTGAAGAAAAAGTTTATACTAACAGAATGGGTCAAGAATAAAATCTTGGAAACATCATTTAAAGCATCGACCCTTGTTTCTCAATAATTTGAATGCATAAAATTCTGTCTAGAGCTGGATAAAATGCTGTTATCCTTCCACTACAGACCACCATAATGAAACTCTAAGTTTCAAAGAAGTTACTTAAGTAATTAAAAATAAGAGATGGCCAGGCCTGGTGGCTCACCTGTAATCCCAGCACTTTGGGAGGCCAAGGAGGGCAAATGGCTTGATCCCAGGAGTTCAAAACCAGCATGGGCACAACAGTGAAACCTTATCTCTACAAAGAATACAAAAAAAATCATCTGGGCACAGTGGCAATATGTAGTCCCAGCTATTCAGGAGGCTTGAGGTGCGAGGATCACGTGAGCCCCAGGAGGTTGGCACTGCAGTGAGCTGTGAAAGAGCTACTGCACTCTAACCTGGGCAACAAAGCAAAACACTGTCTCAATAAATAAATAAAAAAGAGTCATATTCACCTATCTGAACATGGTAGAAAAATACTTTTTAAAGTGTCTGAAATCTCTAAATAATTTCCTGCATTTACTATTACCATACAATCCTAATATTGGTTGAAAGGCAAATTTATTTCAGTAGCAACTTGATTCATGGTAGGAAAAATAACTAAGATAAAGTTTTTTAGAAAATTATGAAGAAATGAGAGAGACACAAAACCAGGGACTAAAATTTCTTCTCAATTTTAATAATGTGTTTAATATTAATATGCACACACACACACAACCTACTAGGAAAATAGGTAAAATTTTGAGCCAATTGTTCAACTTCTAGGAAGTCATTCTAATTAAATAAATAGAAAGCTAGGTAAAAAGGTATGTATATACCAAGGTGTTCACTGTAGAGTAGATTCTAAGACATAAATTAAAAATAATCCTAGAATCTAATCATAAGGTGTTAATTAAATAAAACTTCAGTTGTGCAACTTAAGTTGGAATCGATGAAGCAGTTAATAACTAATGACTTAATTCATGGTTCTTAATCAGAGATTCATGATCCAGAAACCCCTAAACTTTATATATTCTCTTACAGATACATTTTTGAGGAAAGAAATATTCCACAGATTTCTTTATAATATTGAATAATCTAAAAGAGTGTAGGAACCACGGCAATGACATGTAAATATTTATATTTTAAAAATTGACAAAACTCAGATTAAAAAAAACACCTTTAATAAGATACATATAAAATTTCATGTTTGTAAAAAATAAAGACATAAGTATTCATATGTAAAAAGTTATAAAACACTGTGTAAGAAAATATTAAAAGTGGTCATTTGCAAGGAAATTTTAGGCCTTTTATTCAAAAGAAAAAAACCTAAAAGTTATCTATGATCTGTATATTTAATGCTTTCTTAACGAACATATTATATAATAGCACCACAAATTCATAAATAAGTAAACTATTAATAAAGTAAATACAATTTATTTTGTATTGTTCAATACTTAGAAAAATAATCTAGGCACTAAAATAGTAATTTTAAATTTTAGAACCGAGTTGGCTTGAAGTAAAAACCACATTCCCATCACATATCAGAATTCCTATTAACAAGATATCAAAACCAGTACAGAATACAGCCCTCCTTGGGACTGGAATCTGTGATTCTGTATTGTCTGTGAATTCAACCAAACAATATAATGGCTTCTCTCTCAGCCATTAGATGAATAAAGGCTGGGCCTTTATTATTAGTTAACTAAAGAACTTTGGCTATTTAATTTACATATCATTTTTAAGGCTTAATGATATGCCAAGCTCTATCCTGAAGCTCTACTATAGTTACTAGAGCATCGCTTTAAAGTTATGTCTTTTTCTGGTTCCAAATACTATCTTACCTTATATTATACAGTAATACGTGCATAAACTTGTAATACTGACATCATCAGAAAAATAAGTCGGTGAGTCAGATATAGAAACAAGAAATAACAAGCAATTTCAACATTACATGAAAGAAAATCCTATAATCAGCAAGGCCTTATTCTCACTTACTGGATTTTCTCTCATAAACCTAAAAAACAAAATTAGGCTCATAAAAGAGGGCTTGAAGAGATGAGTCTACACAAATCTTACACTTAAGGAAACACATTTTTCATTTAAATGACAATGTGGAATTCACATCGACTTGTATTATCAGACAAATGAAATATACGCACAAAATGTTTAATCATTTTATATTTAAATTGTGGCTTGTTACTAAAATGCCTTCAAAATCAAGTTGACATCCATGTGTCCTCAGCAGAAATTAAATTAACACCCCCTTCTAAGAAGTATAAATTGATTCCTAACTCTGATCCTTCCTCTACAAGCCTTGCTCCTTAAATACTACTCAGATAATATAAAACTGTTAAGATTACTACCAGCTTCACGTTGACAGAATGCAACATAAAAGTGGAAATATAATTACCTGGGATTACAATACATAAAGTTAACAGAAGCTTACTGGAAAGGAAGTCATTGAAATTGGTCAACAATTGCAGTTGCTCTGCAACACTAGTTTCTAGAAGCACTGTTCCCTACATAGAATCACATGCAAAGGAAAAAGAACTGATTTTCTCATTTCCTCAGAATATGTGAAGCAATCAACAATAATTCAAATAGATTACTCACATACGAAAGCCTTTAATTGCTGAACAATGTGAATTACTAAAAATACATATTTAAAGAATGAAACTACTGATTTGAAGTCAAGGAACCACATTGAAAACTATCTAGTTATTACATCAAATCAACTGTTTTCCAATTTCAGATCGGCCTTTCCTTCCTAGGCACTTATACATTTCAAAGTATCCTGAAAAAGTTCAAAAATCACAGTATTTAATCCAGAAAGTTAAGCCAGTCTTTTCTAAAATTTTGGGATCTTGTCTGTATTATTAAATAGTGAAGTAAATGCCCTAAATATAAATTATAAAATATATATTCAACAGTCTGAACAGTTGATTTTATCTATTTACTCAATGAATGTTTAATAATGGAGATCAGAAATGTCAAACAATGAGTGAGATTCTAAAACAAGTCCTTGACTTTTTTGGAGACTACTTTGTCATGGGAAAATTATTAAACTGTTAAAAAGGGAAATCGCCTCATACTATTAGAATACACAGAGGCACTCAAAGGAAGAGATCTGTGCCTCTTTGTGCACTAATCAACACCCATTGCCTAAGATTCTCAAAGCGTGGTCTGGGAATCTATGGGTCTCTGTCCAGAATACCCTTTCATGGGTCTATAAGATCTAAAGCACAGTCATAACAAGAGTTTGGGGGTTTTTTGGCCTATTTCACTCCCATTTTCTTGTAAGTGTACAGTCAAATTTTGCTGGGGCTACATATAACATGTGGTATCACTGAATGTAGAGACAGATGTGAGAATTCAGCTGTCTTTGAGTAAGCCAGCCATAAACAGATTTTCAAAACTATAAAGCAATATCACTGTCCTCACTGTTTTTACTTTGAAAAATACTTTTTCATAAAATATGTTAATGTGTGTATCCTTGTTACTTCTAAATGAATAACAAATATGTTTGAACTTTCTCGGCTCTAATTTCTAATGTGGTAACTGTCAATACATACAATCCGTGCAAACCAAAGTTCTTTGACATCTTCAACAGGCATCACAGGGGTAAGGGAGTCTTGAGACCACAAAGACCAATGGCTTAGCACATAGTTAGTGTTTGATAAGTATTTGTAAACTTAAATTGTGAGTTAATAATAAAGACCATACTAATGCAGTGGTTACTGAGCTGAAATCTGAAGGTATAGATAGAGATCTGCAAGGTAAGTGAAAGATAATGAAGGGGGTTCTTCAATAACGTATACAGTATAAAAGTAATGCTATTTAGGCCGAGCATGGTGGTTCATGCCTGTAATCCCAGCGCTTTGGGAGGCCTAGTCGGGAGGATCACGAGGTCAGAAGTTCAAGACCAGCCTGACCAACACGGTGAAACCCCGTCTCTACTAAAAATACAAAAATTAGCTAGGTGTGGTGGTGCATGCCTGTAATCCCAGCTTCTCGGGAGGCTGAGGCAGGAGAATTGCTTGAACCTGGGAGGGGGAGGTTGCAGTGAGCCGAGATCACACCATTGCACTCCAGCCTGGGCAACAAGAGCGAAACTCCATCTCAAAAAAAAAAAAAAAAAAGTAATGCTATTTAACATTTTTTTCCCATGCAATTGAGCAATTTATAGAAAATGATTGAAAACGAAATACTCCCTTACAAATGAGAAACTGAACAGGATGAGGGGCAACAGCCATGAAAGGTTATTGCCTCTTAACAAACTTTATTCTGTAATTTAAGAAAGAACATTTATTTTACAGCTGAATATCCGAACGTCTTTCACAGGAATATTGTGCTGAGAGAAAGAAGGTGGTTTATCTTTGGCATTATCATTTTCCAGAATTCATCAGTTTTAAAATAATGTTATTGTAATCAATGTTTATATTATTTGCTACTTTTTAAAATACTAAGGTGAAAGAAAATACCCAATAATGTGTTTGCTCAGTGCTGTTTCCAACACTACCACTCATTATCCTTCTGTCAACTTTCGGGCCTGTTAACAATTTCTTTTGGGTATATGAATTTGTGAGACTTCACCAAAGACAAAATTTGAAGTTACTTACATGATAAAGTAAGATACCACATATTCCTTGAAGGAATACTAACTATTCTGAATGTGCTGAGGTCTGGGATCAAAATAATAAGATGAGTCTATTTTGCAAGAAGAGCATATTAATACATTAAAATTTGAACAGGAACAGAGGCGACTTAGAAATAAAAAAAAGAACCTTGACTTTTTATTTGGAAATCTTCATAATTTCCTGAATGATCTATTAGTGGATAAAAGCAAGTATAACAAAGCCATTTCTAGGATTTTATAAAAGGGAAGCAGATTATTAAACCATTCTGATGGATGATATCAAAAATACACTCTTGAGCACGTAAGCTCTGTGGTCTGCCTAAAGACTAGAGGGAAAACCCCTTGTTGACCATAAAAGGACCGCCTGCATGTTCTCAGTGGAGAGCATACAGGATCTTATTTACACAAGAATAAATACATGCCATTCCTTTGTGCTCACAGGCCCTCCTGAAGGCTGGCCAGGGGAGGAGGGCCCAAGAGCTCAATGCAAACAGGATTCGAAAGCCTATAACATTTTCCAACATCGAATGTACTTTATTTTTCTAGCTTATCTTCTTTCATGATAAAAAATATCTACAAAGCATAGAATAACTATAATTTTAACAGGTGGCAGCTCTAGAAATACTTCAACATAAGCCTTTAAGATTCCACAGGAGAAGAGAAAAACATTCCCATAAATAGATACTTTTTTCTAGTAACACTACAGCTGTGTGAAAACTGAGGGGAAAAGAAGAATGTATTTTTGTCAATAACCATGCACTATCCATTTACATTTCTTAGTAACTTAGAGGCTAAATTTTGAAAACTTCTGAGAAACAGTAAGTGCACAAATCAATGAGACCTAAAACAGATAAAAGAAATACTACTAACAGTATATTAAAAGAATATATGTATATAATATACATGGATAATGTATAATTACAATGTTACATTATAATTACATATGTATTAATATAATTATATTGTAATTATATATGTATAATTACAATATTGTGATTAGAGACCAATCAAATGGATATGAATGATTATGAATACAATGAATAATTTCCTCTTAAAACCCTTAGGGAATTCTAGGATTTCTGCTTAGTAATATGTGTTACACAGATACCATACTCGAGCCTGGAGTATGTGTGACTTAAAGTCCTATCACACGGTTAAAATGAGCATTAGTAGTCATTTAATCTGATTATCTTTTCAGTGAGTGGATTCCCTTTAAAACGGCTGTGCTTGGTGGCCTTATAGTCCAGGAACCTATGTAACTAATAATGCTTAAATGCTTGACTCACTTCTGTTTAAGGTTAACCACTACCAATGAGTAACAGAAAATTTAAGTCTGGCTCAACCCCCAGTGTATCAATATATCAACAGCACAGATCAGAACTGACGCAAATATAGCCCAGGGCAGGGAATTAATACCTATGACGTAGCTCACTTCATCTCTGAGAAGCTCTGTTAAACTGTTTTACTGGTATCCACCTTGATATTATTCAGTCTAACTTCCCATGGTGCTTCTTTAGAAATCTCTTTTGATAAGTCCTTGCTGATAAAAGTGTGGTCCACAGACCAGCAACAACAGCATCTCATCAAATTATTAGAAATGCAGAATCTCAGGCCTCATCCCCAAGCCTACCGATGTATAATCTGCATTTTAACAAGATACGGTAGGATTCGAATGCACTTTCAACTCTGACAAACACTGATGTAAGTAAATGCACACAAACTCTCTCTTTAAACGTTCTCCTGTAGAGCTATATCCGAGTGTTTTATTGGCCTCCTTGCATCAAACCTTTTTTTTTCACTTGATCCAATTTGTTTTCAGAAACCTCAGGCTAGCTAGCCAAGAAGGACAGAGAAACTAAAGTCTGTTAAGCAAAGGATGTTGCCAGAAGTCTCTGTGAAGTAGTTCTTAATTTAAAAATTTTAAAAATTAGAGAATTAAGTGCTCAGAAAGGTTAAGTGGTGAAGTCAAGATCATGTAACTAAAAAGTGAATAAACCATGACTGAAACCCAATTTCTCTACACCATATTTTCACACACTGCCTTTTTCACTATGGATTTTCCTCATCCCAAACTTCCAGGCTTTCCCTTAAAACAAATATGTAGTGTAAGAATAAACTCCAAGGTATTTAAAAACTCTCGTTGCCTTGTCTACATTTAAGAAATGAAACTGTAAACTGAGCAAGTCTGCTCAGCACCTAGCCAAATTAGAGCTATAGTTTTAACAAATTAAAGTGGCTATTAGAGGCACTGTAATGATTAAGGACATGTGCCATGGAGCCAACTGCCTTTGTTGAAAACCACCTGGCCTCAGCCTTGTGGCTTAAATTCTCCTTAGATTAGGAATAATGCTACTAATTTCACTCAACTGTTTTCTGTGAGAATTAAAGGTATTGATATATGTTGAGGGCTTGCCTCCATGTCTAGCAGATAGTAAGCACTCAAGATGCGTTAGCTATATTTATTATTAAATGGAATTCTTTATTCTGGTACATCTTCCTCTATAAATAAAAAGGTCTGTCTTCTACTAGGCATAATTTATATCCTTCCAAATCAATGCAGTGTTTGCTTTTTTCTCTTCTATTGATTTACTCACATGCATTGATTTCTTTTTTTTGAGACAGAGTCTCACTCCGTCACGAGGCGCCAGGCTGGAGTGCAGTGGCACGATCTCGGGTCACAGCAACCTCCACCTCTCAAGTTCAAGTGATTCTCCTGCCTCAGCCTCCCAAGTAGCCGAGACTACAGGCGTGTGTCACCACACCCAGCTAATTTTTGTATTTTTAGTAGAGACAGGGTTTCACCATGTTAGCCAGGATGGTCTTGATCTCTTGACCTCGTGACCTGCCCGCCTCGGCCTCTGATTTCTTATCATAATTAAAAAGGAAAAATAAAATCCATCACCAATGTGTATCTCTTATATACGTTCACTGTCACAATCAATTCATGTGTCCACCGCTACTAAAGTAGGGCAATTACCAAGTTGCTTGAAGACTTTCAAACAAAAACTGCATGTGAAAGACAAAACTGCCTGCCAAGACCCACAGGTCACACCTTCAGCCCTGTAACTGACCATCCATTCTCAACTCCCAATTTCCAGTCTGCCAGCAAATGCCAAAAGCTCTCATTCAGAATAAATCCCAAACTAAGCACTTACCTACTTTACTCTGGCCTAACACCATCATGGCATTTGTTCCCTTGCTCCCCTACAGTGTATTTTCACACTGCAGAAATAATCATCTCTATATAAAATTCATCACTCATCTGCTTGACCCTCTCCAGAACACAATCTCCCTGGCTGATCCTCAATCCTGCTAGGCACATTCTGACCCAGGGCCTTTGCTTCTCCCCTTGACCCTGCCTGTGAAGGCCTTCTTCACCATCTCTGCAAGCACTGTGCTCAAAGTCACCTTCTCAGTTGGCCCTCAGTGACTTATTTCAAAATGCAACAGCATGCCCTATTCCCACACTGCCTAACTCCCAAAACACAGCACTGACCATTTTCTATCATGCTAATAGTTTACTTATTTATGTTACTTGTCCTTTTTTCTCCCCTCAGTAGAAATGTAAACTCCAGGAGACCACAAGTTTTGTACATTCTGCTCATTGCTTTTTCATCTGTGACTAGTATCTTGCTGCATATGTCATAAATGCTAACTAGCTGTTAAATGAATAGATTTTATAGATATCTCTTAATATTTTGAAATATATATAGTATATATATATTTATATATATACTATATATATTTATATATAGATACTCTTAAGATATATGTATATCCTAATATTTTGAAAATATATATACTATATATAGTGTATATATTTTATATATTTTTATAAATATATAAAAATATAGTGTATACATATACACTATATAAATATATATATAGTGTATTTTATATATATATATATAATCAGTAGGGAAAATTCACAACACCATATGTTTCCTTGGGGACAGAAAGACGTCTAAACCAAAACCCAAAGATTCATAAGAAGAAAGAAAAAAAACACAGAAAAACTATAGCTCCAATTTATAGATGCTAAGGAACTCTCTCTTTTCCCAAAGCAGGGGGGCAAATGATTTCATTAATTAAAGAGATCACTCTCTCTCAAAGAGGCTAGTCTCCCTTAATGTGACAGTTTAGCTCAGGAAGTGGATGCAATGACCTCATACAAATGAAATTGCTGGAGCGACTGGCAGAGCAATTACTCATTTGGCCAGGACGCTGGCTAAAAACTCATAATCTTGCAAAAAGCACCTAGGGAATTTTAATAACCATACAGACTCAGCAGTTTAGTTTCAATTTTGTCTGAAAAATATCCGACATTGTACCACTGACTCTATTATAATATTCACTCATGAGCCCAATCTGACTCCTAAATCACCAGTCTCATTATCAGAAGGATTTCAGCCCTTTGCTGCCGGGAGCTGATCACATCTGATCCAAATCAACTACTGGAACTAAGAAATTAGAATTCATATCCTTCCTCTTCCCATGTTTGATTTGGCAATAGTTATCATGCCAACAAGATGCTTTAGCCTTGATATCTCTTCTTGTAAACTATATAACATTTACTACATTTATGAAAAAACTGAATAAAAGTAGGTTATGTCTTGCCTATTAAAAACAGCCTATGTAATATGCAGAAAGAACTGTAAGTCCTACAGAAAGTACTAGTTGTTAGTATTATTCACATCTGACAGATAAGAAAGAGAGGAAACAGCTTTAAAAAAAAATCAAGAAATTTAAGGTAAATGATGAAATATTTCCTTATCCACCACCTACAATATGGACTATGTTATCAAATTGAGGCAAAAATAATAGCTTTGGTTTCACAGCATATGGAACCAGAAATATAAAAAGCATAAATTAGAAAAAGCAACCAACCGACTTTAATGCATACTATATAATATTTCATCCAATATGATTTCATTTATCAATAAAAATTATACACCAGCATGCTGTAGTGAGGTTTTCACATTTGTGATGAAAAACAGCCTTGGTATTATTTCACTGAGTGAGCGTGGCATTAGAAATTACATTTGATTTTAAACAACAACCCCTTTTCTGAGGTAATAGTGAGCTCAAATTTGCCAAGGTCCCTGAAGTAAGAGCTACTGTCTTTTCTCCAGAGCTCACCTATTTATCATCAAGATCACAGGAAGTGAAAGACATGTCATGTCATGATAAAAAAGACAGAGCCCAGGACTAGGCTTGTGTTCTAGTCTTGCTGCCAACAACATACATGACTAAGATAATGACTTCACCTCCTAGAAAATGACCTCATTTATACCAGAAGGAGAGGGCTACGCAAGACAGTATCTAAATCACTCCCAGTTCATGTTTTCATATGTTTAAAGACTTTCTTACCCTTGAAAATTTCCAGATCAAAAGCAGTTAAGAAGACATCATTCAGTTTATTTAGGAATGCTTGAAATAATTTTTAATGTTACTCCAGTGAAAAGAATGGAGGAGCAGAAAGCTCTCAGTTTCAGTGTTAAGAAGGCTGGAAGCAGAAACGGGTATCTCTCTGCTCAGCCATCCTAGTAAAGGAGTGTTAATGAGTCAACATTACAAACCTCAAATGGCATAAAGAAGGGAGGTCAGCAGAACGGACCGAAGAGATCGTCCTCTCATCTCCTGGGATTCTAGCTCCTAGGAAGTAAACAACATAAAAGACCAAATGCAGGAAAGCACGCAAGCCCCGTGACCAGCCATCTCTTATTCAGGATCTGTCTGTATGAACAGCTGGGGTTCCCTAACCCTCTGCTAAGGATGGATCCGCTGCAGGTTGCACACAGGGTTATTTCGGAACTTATTTCCCTACTCAAAAGACTCCAAATTTACTTTCCTACTCAACACTCTTCATTTAGAGTTCTGCCCTGATATGGCCTAGTTAATGCACTTTCAGGGGTTCTAGACGCTGCAGACAATAGTTTTCGTTTGAAACATGGAATTGTACTAAGTAAACATCAAAATAAAGGATGACAATGAAAGATAGAGCAACAAGGAAAAATGAAATTCAGGAAATAAAACTGTGTGGTTTTGCCACCTTGTTTATGTATTTGTTGCTTATTTCTTTATTTGTAGGCTAATGAGAGGTGATATCACAAAATAACCGCCTTAGTTGAGATATAATGGCAAAAAGAGGTCTAAGAAACAAGATGGTCACTATCAGCCTTTTTCCCCTCAATCCTTTAAACTGAACCTTTGATTCAGTTTAGTGTCATAAACACAAACTGCAGTGTTTCTTCCAAAAACCAAATAAATAGTATTCCCTAGGGCAAAATATTCTACAATGACTATGATGTCCATATATCATAGGGAGTGTGAACGTGCAGCCCTAGGATCAAAGCAAAGTGGCAACGAAATCAGAAACTGCCTGAGTTCAATAAGGGACAGGTTCTGGTATAGCTAACAGATAGACTGTGCCTAGACAGGGAAGTTAGCTTACAGTTTCTCAATCTGCTAGTCTCAATAAATGTGAATAGCAAGAGCCTACACATACTGTGGATGGTGTGCCACGGAATGCAGCTGCAAAGGCAGGGATTTTTCTCCATGGTTTTTATCTCACACACTCGTCTCTAAATGAAGTCCATGGTGTGCAACCTAATGGCATGTTCCAGATGTTTCCAACAAGTGTACTAAAAAAAAAAACCTCCCACAGTATTGTCTGGATCTTAAGGCTTAAGAGCAGATGCACAGACTACACACTAAGCTAAAAAAAAAAAAAAAAAAAAAGGCAAAGACGAAACCCCATATGGTGCCAAATGTTGGCCGCTATCTCCTTTCTTCCCAGACAAAACTCTCAGGTCTTGTGAAAACAACATTTCTTATAAAGTGCCAAAAACAACATAGACAGTCGTTGTGATGGCTCTCCTGCGCCCACGGCGGTGGCCACTTTGACTGCATCCACATCGAGCTATGGCATAAAATTAAGAGCCAATTTTAGGTCTTAAGCCTGAAGGGCCACCTTTGGAAATGCCACCTTCTAGCCTTCTAAAAACAGGTCTTAGCGTTTAAGGTGCTTTCCGTTAGAATAGGAGAAAATTCTATGTGTATTTGCTCTCCCTGAACTCTCTGCAAATTAGATTTAAGGAATTAGCCCAGCATTGTTTCTAATATAGTAGTAATATAAGCTTACTAATAGGAAATTTGGAAAATACTATGTATTTGAGAAAGAAAAACATCAACATCCCCACTACTTCCCTACAGCCTATATAGATGAAATACTTGAAATACTTAGTGTATTTCATTCTGTTCTTCTACATACATACTAATATTTACGGGGACATACATAAAAATATTTAAAATCTTATTTTCACCCTGATTTTTCACATAACATTAGACTGTGAGCATTTTCCTGTGGAGACAGCATTTGATCATTGCCCCGTATCTCCTGAGTAATGACAGCTCTGTATAATTCACAGCATTTCTTGTGGGAGGTTTATTGCTCTACTGGCTAGCCACAGGACCAGGCCCGGTGTGAAATTCGCGGAGGTCCTGTGCCGCTGAAATATGAGAAAGGTGAGAAAGGATGATGGTGCAGGAGAGGGAAAGCCCAAATGTCCATCTCTGAACACATCCAGTTCCTTGATTTCTTCAAGCAAAAAGAGACTACCTCTTTTGTTAAGAACCAAAAAGAGATAAATTTACTCATCAATGATCTCCTACTATTAAGAAGTCTTTGAAAGATTCATGATTATTCTTTTAAATACTCAAAACATTTAAATATGTGTCCAATATAGAAATGAGTCATTTATTCTGAATAATGGAGAAAAGTTGAAAAGCATTTATTACCTTCTAGAGGGTGATCTCCTGGATTAACATGCAAACTAATGGGGAAAAAGTCTAATTTGCACTTTTTTCATTTCTTTCAGAGTATCGATACCATTCTAGTTGTTCATTAAAAAGTTGTCTCTGTGTGTGTGTGTGTGTGTGTGTGTGTGTGTGTGTGTTTCCCTCGCTCACACACTGTCTGTGCTGCAATATTTCTTTATAACAAACTGGCCTCAGGAAATTATTAATGAAGGGTTAGGAGGTTACATAGCAGCTAAGCCCAGAAGAATGCCCGGGCAAAGAGAGAACTACCTATTCAGAAGGGAGGAGAATTGTTTGGGGAGGGCTGGTAGTTTGAAAAGGAATTTCTTCCTAGCCAAGAAATTTTTTACACTGTGCAAAGCCAAAATAAAATGGGTCATAACACTTCACATTTCCTAAGTGCATATTACTAGAATGACCTTTGACTTTCTGTGGAAATCAAGTGCAGCACAAATGAGAAAATAGAATGGCTTCCCCTTCCCTTATGTCCCCTTGAGGACATACCTGAGACGATAGAGGGTCAGTCCTGGCAGAAGCTGTTAAGAATTGGATCACATATATTTGTAACTTGCAGTTTTATCTTCAGGAAAATTAATAAGCTTAACAGAAAACAAAAGTAGCTTCACTCAAAGGTACACAAGCACCAGTATGTCCAACAATCACCAGCACTACCTATGACGTCTTTCTTATACTATATACGCTATCAGAAACAGCCAAATGTTTTAATCAATGATTATGAAGGGGGTTGGAGTATGACACCCTAAAAGATGCCTTTTTGGCATAAGGATTATTTTGAGCTGAAGACAAATGAGAATAAACAGATTTGGGAAAAGTTCTCTGTTCTCCAGTTAGTGCCTAAAAGTAGTACCCAAATTTTCCTTTTTGAAGGGGACATCAATGCCCTTTTCTCTCCATTCCAGGATGAGGAAAGTGACCCTTAACAGAGACAAAGAGCTGGCCCTGGAATGAGACTGTATAAGAGACTTAACTAAAATGGCCTTACTAAAATAATAGTATCTATTATGATTCAATAATAATATTAGTTTCTCCATATTTTTAGTCACTTGCCCAAACTTCATTGGGTAGAAGCTCAAATCCCCATTCCTTTGTGTAGTCACTCCTCCACAATTTATCATCATTTGCTAAAACGGTATAGAACATCCCAAGCCTAACTGCTTTTTAAGATTTTCACATCCTTACTTTGAAGCCCTTATGCAAATAAAATTTAAAAGATTAATAAAATTAATATGCCTTTTCTCTTCTTATTCTTACTTTTGTCAGTTTAATTTGCAGGCCTCAACTTCTAAACCTAAGAGGTAGAGGAAAAGTTCTTTTTTTTCTTCTCCACTATAGTTCAGTAAGCAATTTGAAAGCAGTGTTAAATTGAAAAATAGGTATTTACACCCACAAATACACAGAACTGCAAAATAGTTATAATTGCTGAATTGCTATCATAAATTTGTGAAATAAATTGACTATTGAAATAAATGACTATAAATTTGTGAAATAAAAAAAATTCTAGAAGTTGGCAAAAAGAGCAACATTAAAATGACAACTGATATAACAAAATCAGTAGTTCACATTTTTATAAATGTAAAAATTCACTTACTGCTTCTTTCAGCTTCACAGTAACTACCAAGCTTTAATCTAGGCACTACTGATATGACAGTTTATAATCTAAACAGGGAGAAAGGAAAATATACACTTTTCTTTCATCTCACTGTATTTTATCTCCAAAAGTAGATGCTTCTTACACCCTTCTCTTCATTCACTAAACAAATAGTGTTTGAGTACCTACTGCCTGCCAGGCAAGGTTCTAGATCCTGAAGATAAAGCAGTGAGAAGGGGAAAATAAATAAACCTCCAATAACCACAACTAAAATTTCTGGCTTCATATATCTTACATTCCAGTGACTTCATAAAACAATGCTCTCTTCCAAAAAGTATGCAGCAACATAGTATTTAAATTTATTCAATCAGATTTCAGTGTGAGGTTTCATTCTCTCTATAACCAATGTAGGCAAATCGTTTAAAGGAAATTCATAATATACATGTTCCTGTATTTATATATTGTTGCTTATAAATATGCCAGGATCAATTTTTTAAAAGGATTTTGAAACCACTACTGACCATCCAACTTGTGATTATGGAGTTTTAATATTTTTGTTTCTTACAGAATGGTCTGTTGACAAAGGCATGTCTCCCTTTGAGAGTGATGCACGGGACAGAACTTAATCAGGACTTCTGAGTGGCTTCATGTTCAAGGTCATGATACAAATCTATAAACATAATTCAAATGGTGTATGACAATGAAAAGAAGGCACACCCTGCCTCTTTTCCAGAGCTAGTCTTAATTTTGTGATACGGTTCTGGACAGAGAAAGGTCTTTCTTAATTTAGCTAAAATCTGAGCCTGAATATCCCCTCTATCTGATAGAAAAAAAAAAAAAAAAGAAATCCTGGCTTTCTTTGGAAGCCTGCATTGCACAAGGAATCAAATTGTCTTTCCTAAACCCACAGATACACTCAGCCTCCAATATGCTCCACATTTAAAAACTCCGAGCCATTTCAAGCATAAATTTTAGGAGTAAAGAAACTTCCAGTAAATTCCTAAATAGGAAAAAAATATTCTTCTTCCAAAGATACTCTTCTGCTTCAGACTTCCTTCCCCAAAATTAGGACATTGACAACTAGTCATGTTATCTTAGTCACATTATCTTATTTGGGGTATAACCTGTTTTAACACATACGATGAAATGAAACAAAATGTGTCCTTTTCATAGCATAAGACGTAATGTATTTAGGCAAAGGGACGCATCTGCTGGATTTTAAAATACTAGTGTTTCAAATAATCAAAATTTTATTTCTAGAGCTTTTGCTACATACATGATTCTGCCAATATCCTCTTTGCACTTAAAGAAGTCATGAAACAGTCCGAAACAAACAATTTCAAGTCACAAACTAATGATGGAGTTAGCCTACCTTATAGGTTAGCTATTACACACTGACATACAGTGATACTACCAAGTTTCTTCAAAATGTAATACTTATGTGTTGTCATTAAACCACTGAGGTAAATGCCAACATTTATCACGATGTAAAAAATCAAACAGAAATCATTAAGAACATTTTAATGAAAGTATATTTTTTGTTACTCACTGAAATTACTGGCAGCATTGAAACAAAATCTATGAATGTTTTAAGATATAAACTATGCTTTAACCTGGTGTCTACTGCAGCACAAAGCGCTAAGTCACATACAAAATGTGAAAATCAATTTTAGCAAGTAGACTGGAATGTAAATAGCACAGGCCAATTCTCCCCAATGCCTAAGATATTTCCTGATAAAGGAGATTCCTAGCACTAAACATTTAACAAATTGATCTACGAATGGACTGGAAAAGCCAGTAATCTTCCTCAATCTTCTAGTTACACCAAGTAAATTTCCTTGGTCCTGTTCACTAATCTGCACAGAATTTAAACACCTGAAGTAATCTGTAGAGCATTTTTATTTTTCAAGCAACAAAATTAGACGTAAAAAGATCAGTGAAAAATCTGTGATCATTTTCAAATTTGGGGCATAAAAAACATAGAAAAATTCATCCAAAAGAATATGGTACAGGAAAGTTTGTTTTCTCTTTTATCTAGGCTTAAGACAATTATTTACAAATGAAACAATGAATTTTGTCTTTTTATGAAAACGTCAAGGGAAATCTTAATAAAACGTTTGAAGAACCAACAAAAAGCCTAAGCACAATGTTTAAATTCTTGAACTCAAAAAATAAAATGACTTCTTAAATGTCTTGGATTCTATACCTAAGTAAAAGGATTTACATAGTCAAGCTTCATTTGCTTACATGGGAGTTACTCTTCCAAAATATCTTGTATCCTGTAAAGGAGAAAGCCTCCCTCTTTGCACAAAAAATTCCTCACTTTCAAGTCACCAATTGTTTTGAAAAACTTTTCCCTTGGCAGAGATATAGGACAATCTCTCAAGGAGCCAAATCAAACAGCCAACCTACTAAAGACACCTAGCAATCTGGTTATTGTTCAAATTGTTTTCTAGACTAAAGTCAAATGGTGGTACCATCAGAAGGAATCAGGAGTCTGGGATTCTAAAAAGGTTCATTAAGAATGCATTCACATTCAGCAAATGTGATATGCTCTGTGGTTTTTCTGTTATCTTTCTCTCTTATATTGCTGTGTAAGTGCATGACAAGGTTACTATAATTTAAATTACTAGATATCATTGTCTTGAAAAAGCAGAGAAAAAAGAGATGTACTCTCAACAGTGGTTATGAAATTTCATTGTTCTTAAAATTTTACCAGATGGTAAACTTTAAAAGTTGCTATAAAAAGACATAAAATATGTCTTCTTACCAAAAGTGTGTGTCTATTTTTGACTAAAGTGGTGAAACCTAGGTTCTCTAAGAGCATAAGACATAAGATAAGAAGGTTGAGATTTACCCATCTAAGAAGCAGTCTATATTCACTATCAATAATCAATACATCTAACTCACCCCAGCTCAGGAACTAAGAATACCAGGACACAATGGCCTCAATACATTACATATAAAAGCACAAAACCAGGCTTTATCCTCACTAAATGCCATTCCTTCTCATTCTGGCTGACTTAAAATATGGATATAAATTAAGACAATTCACTCTGCCTCATAGAGAGAAACAAAATAAAGAGGAAAATAAATAGTCTGGTCTCTAGGAGTACTGAATATTTGTATTGCCTTAAACTTACTGGGATACATGGGCATAAACCTGTGCTGTCTGGGCGTCATACTTAATGTAAATAGCAGAGGGTTTTGGTTTTAATTTGGTTGTGACACCATAAATATTGGCATACCAAACATGTGCTTACTGCCATGAATTCTCAACTTTCTCTCCAGGGTCTGCTTCTGTTTTGTCCACTTGCCAGAACTGAGGACTACTTAGTCCTGCCCATAATCTCATAGGATCAGAGCTGAAAAAATCAACTTTATTTCCAAGAAAAAAAAATTATTTTTGTGACTTTCTAAAAGAATAACTTTTTCAAGATTTTTGCCTCCCCTGGGATAAATCACAGTTGTCAATCTCAAAACCTCAAAGCAAAAAAGTAAAAAAGAAAAACAAACTAAAAATAAGAAAGCACATGAGTTATGTCTTATGTTAACTAGAAAGAACAAATGGGGAATAATTTAAAACAAAAAGTACGTCAAAGTTACTGAAAATGAACTTTCAGTGGTCATGCTCTTCTCTATAATAAATTGATTGCAATAAAACTTTATCCTAAAGTTCCCTGTTTAAAAATAAATTTCCTTGAAATGATACATTTCTTTTTCTTATTGAGGAAATAACATTCTAAGCAGTCATCATTATAATTTTGCCAATCAGGTTCTTTGTGCATGTATTTTATTCAGTCTAAGCAAAAAGATTGAGACTCTCCAGTTAGCCCCTTTTAGTTCCTCAAAATGAAGCCAGGCATGAGATGCATCCCTCAGCTGTGAAATAAGGCATATGACTCCTTTAGAGCCCATCAGTGATGATTTATGACACCAGATGCCAACACTGCAGCAGAACAAGTTGTATTCGGTCTAAGTGGGCTGTTTTCACTTCACTTAAAGGATCCACCATCCAGTGGGAAACTAGGCTAGAGATTATTCAACATTTTATTCTTTGACACTTGAAAATGATGGGAGATTAAAACACATGTATAATTAGAATCCAAGGTAGAAAGTGGTAAATTCTGTACTATTCTGAGAGTTTAGAGAAGGCAGGCATACCAGACTGAAAGAAAGAGAGGCTTTATGGGGCAGAGAGGGGACCAGTCAGACTGGGCCTTTAATCCATGTTGGCTTTGAGCATGCAGCATGAAGGAGAGATGATGGTTTCTTTCCATTCCACACCTCAGGCACTAACTTATTTGGCTATTTTCCCACTACCTGGCATCTGAACTGCTACAAATGCCTTCAAACCACTGTCCCAGCCTCTAGCTTCTCTGTCCTTTACAATCATCCTGAGTTACTTTTATTTTGTAAAGAAAACAACTATATATTTGAAATTTGTTAATATAGCAGGTCTTGAATGTGTTCATCATGAAAAAAAAGCTAACTGTGTGAAGTGATGGATAAATTGATCAGCTGGTTTGCGGTAATCCTTTTGCAACGTATGTATATATCAAAACATTCCATTTTATATGGTAAACATATTCAGTTTTTAATTATCAGCTATACTCAATAAAGCTGGGAAAAACACTATTTGCTGATAATAATAATATGAAAAATGTAAAATACATTTAAAAAACAAAAATCAAAGCTGATTAAGAATATTTAATTATCTGTTATAGGTGTGAGAATATGAGCATAAATGAAAAGACACACCCTTATTATTAGGAATTGATGCAGAAGGTTACATACATTACCCATCAGCTAAGGTCCTTCAGTTGTGCCATAGCATCCAACAAGTCTGCATCTAAACGTGCTCCTAGTATGTCAGACAGTGCCCTTCACAATTAATGAATAGTTTTTCAATTCTGTTTCTCACCAAAAACGGTTCATTTTTGAACAGCCTTTGTGCTCTCTCACAAGTCTACACCTTCTGCTTAGAACACTCTCTTCTTTTTCTGGTGAATTATTTATCTTTCAAGAGCCAACTTAATAATAGCCTGATGAGAAGCCCTTCCTGACCAACAAGCAGAACATCCCTGGGTCCTTGGGCATTCTAAGCATATGACCAGTGTATCGCAAACAACATCAAGCACACAAAGGACATTTTGTTTACCTGTTTTCAGAATGAGACACAGTAAGCACTTTTGTGTACTGGATTTCATTAATTTATTGGTTGAAAGAGTTGGCAGAGTAATACACGGAGTCAGGAAAGTACAGATCTCTGGGGTGAGCAGAGGTCAGTTTTGCATAATATTGATATCAGAAGACTGGGGTGACAGCACAGTAGACATGGAGAACAGCAATGTAGACTGTCCTTACTCAAAGTTTGGTCCTCAGACCAATGGCAACAGCATCACCTGTGAGATGGCTAAAATGCAAATTTTTAGGTCCCACTCAAGACCTACTAAATTAGAATCTGAATTTTAATAAGATGATTTGTATGTATACTACAGTTTTGGAAGCACCAATCCAAGCTTGACTAGAGCAGACACAACCAGAACTCTATTATAAGATGATTATCTGACATTAACCTCCGTAAAGGATTGATTGTGGGTGACAAGTCATAGGAAAAGCCTGAGTCATAGAAGGAAGAATAAGAACACTTTGCCACAGTTTGGGTCATGGGTAACCAGCACCTGGTTTGGGAAGACAGTGAGAATGCAGAAATTTACAAACGTAAAGATAACTATTTTACCGAAAAATAGCAATGTTAATATTCACTTAGTTTGACAATAATTCCATGCTTATTTAACATACTATATTATATATTTTGAAATGTTGTGAAAAAATAATAGTTAGCACGACAAAATCTATTAGTTTTAAGTTGCTTTCTCAGACATGGAGTGCTAAGAGCAACCCCGATTAGGCGAAATATTAAGTCCTCCAAATATACATGTTATTGGACGTTCCAATGGAACTGAGGTTTCCACAAGATAGGTACCAGGACATCAAAGTGGCAATAAGATAGACATCTTCCATATGCATATTTTCAAGAAAAATGGCAAGAAGCTGTTCTATGAATGCTGAATCCCCTGAACACATCAAAGATCCTGCCCCGTCCATTCCACTCCCTCTCCCACCCCAGGCTCCAGGTAGAAGCAGGCTAGGTAGGGAGTGAAGAGAACCAATGCTATCACATTTGGGGTTTTAACTATTTCAAATTACTAGGCATGTTTGTTTCTGAAGTGTAAGAGTGTTTATATTAGAAGGTACTCTAGAACTCTGTGTCACCTAAGAGTGAGCTGAAAGGCCATGGTCTTACAGGAATATTCATTCTGGGGTAGGGAGATTTCCTCCTCTCAGTAAAATTTAGGAACAACAAAAATAAATTCATGTTTTGATTGTGACCCAAGGGTCACAGTTATTCAACAGACTAGTTCCAGGTCCATGTCGCCAGTGATTATGGAAACATAAAATGGGCTTTCCCATGATAACAGTACACACAAGCCCTACTCTGCAAATGCACACAGAAAACAGCCCTCTTTAGACAGTGTGGAATACGCATGTTAAGGTATATGTTCTCTTGAGCAAACAAGTGCCACAACTTGGATCCACCCCAACAACTTTCTACGTGGCTTTAATAACTGTAAAAACAACAAATTTGTATAGTGGTTGCAACAGACACTAGAAATTCCATATCAAGGACCTAGGCAGGCTTGTAGTGGGTTTCTCTCTGTCTTTTATGGTTTCTGAGGTCCCACTTATAAGGGCATCAAAGCCAAAAAAATAAAGTAATGGTCTTTAAAGTGGTCATTGAATTTGAATTTCCACTGTTCTTTTTATATCTATAAAGCTTTTTATTGGTTAAAAGTTCTTGCTAGTTCAGGTTTGGATGTATGTTTTTAATATGCATTTTCCACATGTCACTCCCCACCCAAAAACCAGAGTTCGGTGCTACATTTGATTCCAACTTCTCCCACAGCATTCATGAACCTTCTCTGCTTACCAACCCTACTCTTTGCTTCATCTCCATATCTCAGACTTATCATCTCATTTTCCTTCTTGATGGACTGGCCAGACAAAAACACCTACTTCTGTTATATTTCTCTCATATATCATATACCTCTACTTTAGTCATTATGCTGGACTGAAGTGTTGGACTAAAATGACACTACAGCAGTTTACCCAACTCCATTGGATAAACCACCAGTAAATTGGGAACCACTGGTAAATCAGCCCTTGTACCTCCTCTCACTCCCTTACTTTGTCAATAATTATCTCAAGGATCACTTCCTCCAAAACTTAATACCTACTTTCCCACCAAATAGGCTCCATTCCTATTGTGATTATTTGGTATGTGGCTTAATATTTCTACAGTTATTTCACCAGTGTTCCAATATCAACTGCACAAGAACTTTCTAAAATAGAAGGCTTATTTCTAAAATAGAAGGCTTATTTCTAAAATAGAAGGCTTATTTCTTGCTACACATTGATCTTTTCCTCTCCTCTGACTCTCTCCCAAACCTCCAAAATAAGCAAAGAAACAAAACATATTTCCTTCCATCCTGGAACCACTATCCCCTTCTCTCTTAAAAACTTAATGTATGGCCGGGCTCAGTGGCTTAACACCTGTACTTCCAGCACTTGGGGAGGCAGATCACCTGAGTTCAGAAGTTTAAGACCAGCCTGACCAATGTGGAAAAATCCCATGTCTACTAAAAATACAAAAGTAGCCAGGCATGGTGGCACATGCCTGTAATCCCCGCTACTTGGGAGGCTTAGGCTCGAGAATCGCTTGGACCTGGGAGGCGGAGGTTGCGGTGAGCAGAGATCATGCCATTCATTGCACTCCAGCCTGGGAGACAGAGCAAAACTCCATCTCAAAAAATAAGAAAATTAATTAAAAAAACTTGATGTCTCACTTCATTTACTCCACATCCGTTCTTCTACACCACTTATTACACTGCAGATTTTTTTTCTTTGTGTCAACATGGAAAAATCCTAGGCTGCTCATTGGCCTTCAATTTCTTCAGTCTCTGTTGTATTTTATCATATGGGTCAATTTCCGTGAATTTTCTCTCTCCATTCTTCTCATCCTTCACTACCTGCATTGTGACTGCACTGATCCCTTCATGACTTCCTCTTCTGGGGATTTCTTCCTGTGAGGCTTCCTTTTCCTTTTGACCTTATTCTTCACTGTTCGGCAACCTTCATTCTGTTTCTACCTTTTATATATCATTAGGAATCAGATTTAATTCATAATTTGGCTGCCCACACAGCTGCGACGGGAGGGTCGATAATAGAGTTCACATGAGGCATGCAGAATCACTCTTCTATTGACTCAAGCCCAAGTCATATATCAATTTTCCTCCCTTTGTGCCTCCTATTTCCAGTGACCTTCCCAGTGAACCTACTTCGGAGGTCTCCCTCAAAACAAACTACACTTTAGACTGCATGAATTTCCCACACTTCCTTACTGTGCGTATCTATCCACCAAGTTCCCAACTCCTAAAATCCTACTCCACCATTGATTCTGCATGTCCAAATGATGCTCATCTTTCCTGGCTCCTTTGTTCAAAATATATGTATCTCTCCTAACAACTTTTTTCAGCCTTTACTAATGGCTCAGCTAAATAATCTTGCCTTTCTCTGAATTCCCACCAAACATGATACTATCACGTTTTATTATCTAATATACCTAACTGCATGTCTTATCTCTCCCTTTAACTATAAACTACTTGAAGGCAGTGACTAAGTCTAATTTCACTTTGCATCTTCCACAATGCCTCAGCTTCAGGCAGATACCTAAGGCACAAAGATATGAATTGTTTTCAAGATCACAGAAAATCCAGTTTAAATGCAGGTCTTAGGTTTCTTCATAGACTTAAGGCCATCAAGTTACTCATTTTAAAAAAAGGAAATAACCAGCTACACATTACACAGAAACTATAATATCCACCATTGTCCGTTGTTTTTTAAGCCCGTGAAGCTGAAGCAATTATTTCTGCTGCCAAACTTCCAGCAGTAACACTTAAAAGTTGCCAGTGTGTTATAATGCCATCAGTTTTCAAAACTTAGAACGGCTCATTGATTTTTACTAAGGATTTCTTTCACAATCACTTCCTTTAAGGCCAAATGAGCCAACCATGATTGACAGAAGATACAGAATGAATAAATGTTATGGTATCAACATAAAAATTATTTAGTCTCCTGTGCTTACTTCAATTTCCAAGTTGATTTCTAGCTCCCATTGCCAGTAGTCATTACCATTAATGGGTAGCACAAGACATTTTTATATATCCACCCACTCAACTCCCCTTTATTGAACCATTTTGGCACAATCATCATACCCAATTTCGGAGAAGGTAAATGAATATCTTAATGCAATAAAGTTGCTCTGCTAAAAACAAGATAACTCAGATAGGACTTATTGCCCACTCCTTAAGTAAGACAAATGAATCTCACACTAGGGTGGTTATAATGGCAGTTTTATTATAAGACTGGCAGACTTACAGTAACTATAAATCCTAACTCTTGTTAGATTTTTTACTTTACGTAGTTGTAGTTACGAATCGACTCTTGTAAGCCAGAACAATTATTTTACAATTAGTTTAGACACTACATTAGTCTGAGCCCAGAAGGAAAATTTCTATTTCAGTCATCTTATTTTCCTTTAAAAGAACCTAATGCTACCAGAAATCAGATCAATTCAAACTTCACACATGAGTTCCTAGCCATTTCTCAAAGTTGAACAGATTTATAAATGCAATTGCTCAAAATTTTAGGTATGCTTTCCAATTGCAATACAAAAACAGCAATAATGGATTTCCACGCACATGACAAAAACAAACAAATAAACAGAAACAAGCTTGCAACCTCGTACTCAAAGTAGAACATGGCCACCACCCTATGAAACATAATACACACCCCTATATTTGGACTGCAAATCTATCACTTAAACATCTAGTAAATGACCCAAATTGTTTACATGGCCCTGTAGCTTTTTATGGCCTTTCCATAAAGAAGTTATTACATCCATTCCCTTTATTTTGTTTAAGAGTGTTTGAATGAGCCCCAGAACCACAGGTTAGTTAAACAAGCCATCCTTAGATGGACGTGGTCTCATATAATTCACCACTACCGGGGAAATTTTCAGAACAATGTTTGTAGTTTTCTAACACCACACATTCCTACACACCAAAAGTACTTCCTGTGCTTTATGCAGTTTTAAGTGTTCGACAGCTATATTAAATAAGTCCTATTTTTCCATTTTTCCAAGCAAACTTGTGGCATTTACACTTCTTCCAGAAGATTTGCACCTCTGAGTTTTTGCTAAGGTAGGTTGGCCACTCAGAAATGACTACAAACAAAGATTGCAAGGGAAATGGAAAATCCAGACACCCTAATTGATTTCCTAGGATGTAAATGTTAGCTCTAAAAGGAAACCATTTTAAAGCTGTTCGTTTAATGGGGTGCCCAACTGATGCCTATTAAAAGTTATCAGTACAGATTAAAGATGCATTTTCCACAGTGAAGCAAAAACTTTTTAAAAATAAGAATAGAGATGATTTGAGTCCTAATTTTTTCTTTGTTACCGTGGCTTAAAACCTCAAGGCTGCTAATATTCTCAAGAAAACACAAATAAAAAACACTTTTTAAAGGGTTAGTATTTATCAAGTAGGTATCTTGGCTCAGTATCTCTCAATAGCCTAGCCAGATTCTGACCTGGAAAATTGCCTGCTATTTTTTTATTGCTGCTTTTTCTAGAAACAGACAGTTTGGACCACAGTGACTAACACAATGCAAAGATACAGTTGAACTCATTTTATATATATAAGTGTTATATATAAAAAGTTGGGATATCTCTACCACTATGCATTTTGTTACTGACTTTACTTTTTTTTTTATCATAATGTAAGTTCTGGGTTACATGTGCAGATCATGTAGAACTGTTACATAGGTATACACACGCCATGGTGGTTTGCTGCATACATCCCCTGGTCATCTACATTAGGTATTTCTCCTAATGTTATCCCTCCCCAATCCCCCCAACCCCTGGTATCCCTCCACTAGGCCCCTCACTGCCACAACAGGCTCCGATATTTGATGTTCCCCTCCCTGTGTCCATGTGTTCTCATTGTTCAACACCCTCTTATGAGTGAGAACATGTGATGTTTGGTTTTCTGTTCTTTTGTCAGTTTGCTGAGAATGATGGTTTCCAGCTTCATCCATGTTCCTGCAAAGGACATGAACTCAACCTTTTTTATGGTTGCATCGTATTCCATGGTGTATATGTGCCAGTTAGAATGGTGATCATTAAAAAATCTGGAGACAACAGATGCTGGAGAGGATGTGGAGAAATAGGAATGCTTTTACACTGTTGGTGGGAGTGTAAATTAGTTCAACCATTGTGGAAGACAGTGTGGCGATTCCTCAAGGACCTAGAAATAGAAATTCCATTTGACCCAGCAATCCCATTACTGCGTATATACCCAAAGGATTATAAATCGTTCTACTAT
The DNA here is from genome assembly GCF_009761245.1 of Sapajus apella. Classification (NCBI taxonomy): domain Eukaryota; kingdom Metazoa; phylum Chordata; class Mammalia; order Primates; family Cebidae; genus Sapajus; species Sapajus apella. The sequence goes on along the minus strand of NW_022437007.1, from coordinate 8,133,896 downwards.
AAAGACACATACACACGTATGTTTATTGCTGTACTCTTTACAATGGCAGAGACTCGGAACCAACCCAAATGCCCATCAATGACAGGCTGGATAAAGAAAACTGATTTTACTTTTATTCCTAAACAAAAGTACATTTTTTCTGGAGCTCTACATGAAAATTCATTGCCGCTACAATACAAGAGACTAGACCCCATAGCACACTAGTGTTTTTATAGCTTTAGATGCAATTTTATAGATACAGATATATACGTGTGTGTGTGTGTGTGTGTGTGTGTGTGTGTGTGTTCTTTTTCATGTAGAGCTCCAGAAGTAGTGTACTTTCATTTAGAAATAAAAGTAAAGTCAACAACAATATGCACAGTTGTAGAAATGTCACTGCCCATTGAAAATAAAGCATCCCGTAATGGCTTTTATTATCTACAACATCAAAATATTTCCAGCAGAGGTCTGCCTCCAGGACACCCACCTCAGGCTATGGAGGTACAGATCTATGCTTTTCATAGCAGTTGTATCCAACTTTTTCCCTTGTTTTTATGGTATTCACAAAACTACCAACTACTATAAGAAATTCACCTAAATTTTGTCCATCCCTTTAATGGATAATCCAAAGGCAAATCACACTCTAGTAAGAAAGAGTCATTAGTATGCTTCCATAAAGCAATCCGAAAACACTAATCGTTACTGTGTTTTTCCTATGTTCTTTACTGTACTTTAAACCTGCCTGTCATTAGATCTCAGGTTTAAAGTACAGTAAATCAGAAATGAACACTGCAGGTTTCCCCCTTTTCCCGGACCCATTAAGAAAATTCCAGTAAGAGAAATGAATACTCCTTTCTTCTCATTTGTTCACATCTTACTCACATTTGAAGCAAATGTTTCTTCTTAGCACACTGATTTTAAATGTCATCTGCTACCATAGGAAAATAAATTATAAAGCTTTACTGACTCTCAATTTGCATTTCTAATCACCCTAGACTATGAATATATATATGGCATTATGGGAAACAAGCTGTGATTTATTCCTCAGAAGAAGAAAAAAGATAAATAATTATGACTACTTAAAAGACAGATGTCCTTTTAAATACGCTGCAAAATAACTGCCAGAAACAACAGGAGATTAGTACCACGTAAGCCCAACTTCTGTTGTTAATGGTTTCTGATCTCTGTAGTGACTCAAAGGGCAGGTGCAATGGCCAACTGGGCACACTTAAGCACAGAAGTATATCTCTATCATGCAAACACTGAAATGCTTAAAATAGTATCCACTTGTGAACAAGGATTTCCTAGAATGTAAACAGCATAGCTTCAAAAAATGGCATGGCATCAATATAGTACATTCACCAAGAGAATTCAGTCATTTCAAATGCTGAAATATCACAAAATCTTTCCAGCATTTACATACATGGGATCACAATGAACGTCAGTGGAAAGTGATGCAGATACTCAATGAAAAGTAACCTCATAGGAACTCATTTTCCACACACTTGAGATCTTTTCCTCCTAAAAGTGTTAAACCTGTTTTCTTTGCCTGTGATGTAACAGCTTCGAGGCTTTAATTCAGTGTCCTTGAAGCTGCCTCCCTTCTGTCCCAATTATTGATCCTTTACCCAGTCTCATTCTTCATGCCATCCGTTTTGTGAATGAAGTGTGAGAATAGCTCTTTGTTTACATAAAGAAGGCAACATAGAGTAGTGTGGACACAGGCTCATGAGATGGGAACTGAGGCTGCGCAGCCTGCCCTTCTAACCTGTTCACCACTGCCAAGCATGCCTGATGACTGAAAAACACGCCAGCAACAAGCAGTTATCTGCACACACCAAAGCAGAACTCTGCCACTGCCTGCCTGCCAATAAAGTAACTGAATAGAAAGGGTTTTGATGGAATCTTAAACATGAAGGCTTTTCCTTTTGTTCCGTTTGTTAACTGCCAACCCTGCAGGAAGTACGCGCAGCATCAGGGTCTTTGAATGCGTTAAGTCCAGGACACCTTTCCACACCTTTTCTAGCTTCTCCTCGCTCTCGACATTCTCGATGCTTCTTGTCTCCCACCCAGGATATGCCTCTTCATGCCTCTTTTCTTTTCCTTAGGCTGTTTCCTCAGCCTAGGATCCTTCTCTCCTTTTCCCCTCTCAGACCTGCTTCAAAACACATCACCTCCTCTGTGGGAGATTTTCTCCTTCAACTTCCGTTCTAGACAAAAATAACCACTTAGTAAATCAATAGAGGATATTTGAAGTGAAATAAAGCACTGTGGTCCCATAGCACCTTGAGCACAAAACTAATAGACTGTGAAGTCAAAGGCAGGATCTGCCATCCTCTGACCAAGTTTCTCAAGGGCGGGGGCTGCTGCTGCTGCTTCTGCTCTGCATACGCAGCACCTAGGGCAAAGCTTAGCAAAGAGCAGATGCTCATAAATATTTGCTGAATGAAAACAATGTTCTAATAAGACATTAGACCGTGTAACTTATGGAGGAAGAGGCACGTGGCTCTGAGTCCTGGCTTGGAGTCAGACCAAGGTCCAAATACCTACCAGCTGTGGGACCTTAGCTAAGCTACTTAGCCGGGGAAGCCCTAGTGTTTTTCCTAACATCTCAAGGAGAGTTTAAAAACTGTGTGCTCTCTGCAAACACTGAGGACAATGTGGCACCTCACAGTCACTCCTGGGTAGTCATTATCAAGCAGTGCAATACTAGAAGCTTACTCAGAGTCCTTTAGACCCATCCAACTACCCCCCAAAATGCATGTAAACCTTGCTGCTGCCAGGTCCTTGCTGGCAGTTCTTATTGGTTTATCAGCACATAGTGTACCTAGTAGAAATGTTAATCTACATCCTTGGACTTACCATTAATGACTTGTTCTGTTTGAGAACGTTGATTTCCCTTAAGGAATCAGACCCTTACTTTGCCTCAGCCCTACAAACCCCAGCAACAACCCTATACATACTTCAGTGGACTAAGACATAACCCAATTACTATTCTAAAGGAAAAATGCCAGCTGGGCACACGGCTCATCTCTGTAATCCCAGCACATTCCCACCTCTGTAATCCTGAGGTAGGAGGATCACTTGAGCCTAGGAGTTCCAGACCAGCCTGGGCAACATGGTTAGACCCCATTTCTACAAATAAATACAAATATTAGCAGGGAGTGGTGGCACATGCCTGTAGTCCCAGCTACCTGGGAGGCTGAAAAGGGAACATCACCTGAGCCGGAGGAGGTCGAGGCTACAGTGAGCTATGATCACACCACTGCACTCCAGCCTGGGTGACAGAGTGAAACCCTGTCTCAAAAACAAAACAAATCAAAAAAATATATAAAAGGGTAAAAGCTAAGTACAATAAAATAATCAGAGTTTGAAAATGAAAGAGGAATTAAGCAGAACAGCAAGAGAGCAAATTTAGTGAAGCCAGCCTGGCAAAGAGGCCTGGTGTGGAAACACGGCAAATAACTGCCCAGAGAGGAGTCTACTCAGTCACCAAGGGACAAGAAAGAGTGGCTTAAAGAAGGACACGCATTCTAAGTAGAAATCTGATGATGAATAAAATTAAACTATAGTTAAAATGCATTCCCATAAGGTAAAAGAAAAATTAGCTGATGCTACCAAAAATATCACTTACAGCAACTTGGCTTTAATTATAAATGTAGTTATTATAGTTCCTCTTTATAATTTTATTTCACTTTGTTTTCAAATTTGAGAACTTTGCAAACAAAAAGTTTAAAAATGTAAATTAATAATAATATTATAGGCAAGCCATGAATTTATTTTCTGACAGTCTTGAACTTAAAAAAAAAAAAAACCTTGAACTTCTGAATAGAATATCCATAGAATACAGTGTAAATAAAACTTTGGGTCATTCATTAAATCTACTTCAAAAAATAATAGGTTATACTTTCTAGTGTTCACTAAACATGCTTATTTATTCATTTTTATGGTACTTTTACCATTGAGACATCCTGCTAAATGCTAAAATTATTACCAAAAGTTTTCCTTGTGGAACTGAGCATGCCAATGTCAGCCATATTCTTCATAACTATCATTGAATAAAGCGAAATATTAAGATAAGCATCATTCATCTATATACCTGCTTAAAGTACAGTTCTAACATAATGGTAACCATTATAAAGGTAGTATTTCCAGTTACTTGCCAATGTTCAGATGCCTACACAAACAGAAGTATCACCATATATATATATATATATATATATGTGTGTATATATATATATATATATATGTATATATATATGTGTATATATATATACACACATATGTATATATATACACGTACATATGTATATATTAGCTGATCCATTTGATTAATGTAATTATCATGAGATTATTTTCCTTATTGTTCCTGTAAATATTTCAGAAGAAATAAATTCCTACATTATCTTCCAATCTGAAAAGCATGCAATCCACTAACATAATAAAGAAATGCTTTTGTAAAAAGTATCTGAATTTTGAAACCAGGATTCCATTTGCCTAATTGGTTCTCACATAAAGAAAAATACATCACCATGTTAGCAGTTTAATAGTGGCTCTCGAGTGACCTTGACAAGGTAAAGTCTGCTCTCCAGGCCTCAATCTGCACATCAGTGAGGATAAGCTTCTGGGATCTTTCCAGCGCTAACATTCCTCCTACCACACATGTTGCTAAGTTCTGTGCAAGTTATCCTTGAGCCACAGGCAACATGGAAAGCCCACAGATTCTGGGGGCTTGTCATCTATGCCACATTTTCAAGAGCCCTTGGTCTGTATCACACCACAGTCCCCATCTTCAGAAAATACAAGGCTATGCACAGCAATTATACTTTTGAAAGAGTAACCAGTTCTTGGAAACCTATCCATTTGCCTGGTACCTGCTCACTTGGTAACATGTATCTTTACCAAGAGTAAAATGTGGTACTCTGATAGGCACAACCCAACACTACCAATACATGAACAAGCTTCTCTTCCTATTTAAGAAGTCAAATAGTGCGCAAGTTTCAAGTCCAAAAAGATATCTTAAAGATGGCCTGTTGTTAGGGTTAACAGCATAGTCTGTCTTTAATAAGACACTAACTACATCCATAACCTTTCAACAGATATTCACCGGGCATGCTCTCTGCCATACCTGTCTCAGATGCTGGAGGTCCTATAGGAAGCATTTCAAACAAGGTCCACGCTCTCAAGGACTTAGATTTTATGGTAGGGTGAGGGATACTGGTAGATAATAAATTAATTAGTTAATAAACAAGAATATCGAGTATTAAGTACCACATAATTAATTAATTAACTATGAGTAGATAGTGAGAGGTGGTTAATTTAGATTAAGTGGTCAGAAAAAAAGATCTCTCTGAGGAAGTGAATCACTTAATCTGGATGATGCGAAGGTGCTGCTCATGCGAGAGCAGCTGGTTAGTGTTAGCCAGAGAGGCAGGGGAACAACTGGGGGTTGCAACTGCATGCCCAGGGTGCCATGTTGCCTTCCCATCTCTCCCCAGGCCATAACCCTTGAGGAGCTAAAACCAAAAGAGCTGCAGGAAGGGGGCTTGAAAGAAGTCATACCCTTTCTTTACTCCAGGTTCTTCAAGTCATGGGTCAGGCCTGAGCTGCCAAGCAGAGAGGAAAAAAGATAGAAGTTTAACCCCAATATGAACCAAATTGTCCACAGCTCAAAGTTTCAAAAGGCTTAACAATCAGTATGGCAGGAACATTGATTGATCCCGACACAGGCCAACAGGGTTACGGAAGTATCTTAGAGGCCGTGAGCAGTACCAGGCATTGGAGTTTCTGCTTCACATCGTTGGTCCATTCACAACTCCTCCCTAGAGGAGTTGCACTAGTCCCTTCCCAACTCACTGAGAATATTTCAACATTTCAACATTTTGGTAATCAGTATGGTAACTAACACTGGTGCATACTAAATAATTATCAAACATTAGATGTCTCCTGAGGTGATACAAAATAAAGGAAGGTTTGGAAAATAAAATCATACCTGGAGGCAGTAGTGGTGAAAAATAATACAACATACAGATTTGTTTACAGCTAATCTTAACTAAAAGGCCAAGAAGCAACAGAGATTGCTTAATAAACAAGTTATACAGAGATTACATAGAGTTACATAGAAAAATCAGAGTAAGTAAATGAAAGGACTTTATGTCTTCTACCATTTTGGTTGATACAAATAGAGAAACCTACAGGAAATATTTCATCAGTCTTGAAAACTTTTTTTTTTTTTTGCTATGAGCATTATGAAGGTCTTGATTCATTGCTACTTATTTAACATATCACCTTCTCATTAGAATTTTTTTTCTCCAGAAGGTGCAAAAGTTTATAGATAAAACTTAGAATCTTACCAGTCTAAAGATTGAAAACCAACATGAAGTAGAAGCTAATACACAGAAGATATTTAAAAAATAACTTTTGGGAACGGCGAAATAAGAGTAGAAAAAGCTAAGATTTCACTGCCCGAGACAGAGCTAGATCTCGTAGAAGAGTGGTAGCACTGGGATGAGTTTAGTGTTGAATCCCATACTCTATTTACAATTATTTAACAAATGATACATTAATCCTTGAGGCTTCCTACAAACCTTTGCACTTTCTAAACACCCTTTATTGGTAAAAGCAAAGTATATCATTCATCCAATATCTGTGATTACAGTTGACATGCAAGAACAATGAGCATATAATAGGGCTTTTTAATCGCCTACTGTGAAAAGACAAAATTCATCATTACACAATGGCACTCTACTCATTCAACTTCCTCAACTATCTCAAACAGCAGAGAACCAGGAGGAAGTTTTTTTCTGTTTTTGGTAAAAAAAAAGCCTTTAAACAACAAAAATAAATGTCACAAAGTTCACGCAATCAAACTTATAGGGAAACTTACAGGAAAGTCCCTTTAGTCTGCAGTTGGAGCCTATTTGCTCTTAGACACTATTCTAAATATTGTGGTTATCTGTTTTTGATAAAATAGAGATTTGAAGCTGCCACCTAAAAACGGTGGTGAGGGGACTGCACACATTTTTTAATTTCCCATTTTTAATTTACATTTTGTTAGATACAGGTGCATTGGCAGTAGGAAGAGAAAGCTGGCACTGACAAAAGAGACGGAAAATCCATGAATGCAAAACACAGGCAAAAGGGCATTACCAGCAAACCAAAGTAAATTGCTCCGCGTGCCACAAAAGCCCCTGAGAAAAAGAACACATACAATAACTGATGTTCATAAGCCCATCCCTAGCGAATCGCGGCATATTCCAAATCTAAATTCAGAATGGTTAAAAAAAATGAGAAAAAATAAGAAGCATGTGCCCGGTCTAGGAGTAAACTAAAATCTCTCACAAACAACACAGGTACAAGAGCCGTTCCTCCACCAACAACTTTGTCACTGACATGTCTTTGCGCTGCAGGCAACAGACAAAATAAGTTTTGTTTTCTTTCTGAATATTTATGACTCCTTCTGCTACAATTCAGATGCACCATTCCAGAACTTAATCATTCCACAATAGATGTTCTCATCTAAAACCAGTGTGCACAAAATATGAATATTCTTCACCATGGTCGAATAGCAAGTATAAAGGCCAGACACCCTCCAAGCAAGTCAATGTTACATTTTACCTCTTTCATCAAGTTAAATCTGAAGACTCTTGTTTTCATATGTGAGACAGGGTCAGAGGTAAGGTTAAAAATTAAGTACAGTACATGAAGTCAACTTATAATATTAGAGGATGGAACTGTACAGTAAAAGTGGCAAGAATTGCAATCCAATGGTAGGTCAAAAACCAGATACCTAACAATAGTGTAAATGACACTAATCCTTCAAAACTAATTTTGAACCACGACCACATGATTCAGCCTAAATCCACGTATGCAGCATTGGCTATAGCAATCAATTTCCAATTCTACCTCCTCTTGGGACACCAAGTTGATATTAAAACTGAACACTGTGAGGGACCTGATTGAGTAAACACCACTGGGGACTTTAGCATACTCAAGAAAATAGAGTATCATGAGGAGGGGTTCTTGGAGACTGGAATGAGCTCCTGGAGTCATAATACATCAATTTGGACATTTCATAGCACTTAGAAGACTTTTCACAAAATGATGCAATGCACCAACTGGGTCAATGGGATCTGGGCCAATGGGATTTTCTACGTGGTATTGTAAAGGAGGGTATGTATTTACAGGATTGTACAACTGTCAAAATTGAGACAGCAGTAGGGCAATCAGCAATCAATCATAATTCAGTATAAGAGCAAAATATTACCTACATAATGGAAAATTTGAAAGTCAAAAAAAAAGTAGTAGTAGTGGTAGTAATGGTAACAGTAGTAGCTCTAGCAAATCTGGTTACATTCCAGGGGAATCTTCTTTAGCACCCACCTGTTATCCTCAAATCTTGAAACTCTCATGTATGAAAAACGACCTGAGCATGTGCAGGAAAATAGCTCTATATTGCCCCCTAGTGCTGGCCAGTGCCACTTCTCCTTGGGCTAAAAACTACGAAGTGAGTAGTTCCTCTATGTCTAGTTACTTCCTGCTGCCATCCTTAACACAGACCATCCCCCAAACATAGGCCAATCCTCTGCCCACAGAATAGGAAACAAGTGGCTATTTTTAGCATCATGCATCTTAGGAATGGAAATGGCCCAGCCTCAGATGGCAACAGAATATGTGTGGCCTGGCTTAATGAACTCATCTCTCCTGAGTGAACCTACTTGGGTAAAGTGGCCCATGACCACATGCTGCCTGACAGCTCTCGGTCCCTTAAAAAGTGACGATAGCATGTGGAGCCGAGGGAGAACTACAAGGAAAGGAACAAGAGAAGCACAGGTTAGCAAAGAGATTCAGGGAGATGCCAAGATAGGCTTGATAAGACAAGGCAATAGGAGAAATGATATGAGACAAGAACAATAAAAAGCAGAAGCCAGGAAGCCAGGAATACTGTGCATTGCTGTCATTATGGAGGACCTTGTCTAGTAAGAAGCAATATTTTGAACGGGACATTTATTTTACATGAGAAAGAACAAAGATTAGTCTGATCTGTTTCCTGCACGGGTACAGCTGGTGCTGTGGCTCCTTTGATCGCTTTCCCTCAGTCCTCTGCAGCTCCTGTGATTAGAGATAGATCCCTAGGCTGCCCTTTGATCAGCAGCTCCAGGAGCCTGCAGGTGCCATGCGCCATCATGTTAGCAAGCTGTAAGAAGCACCCCACTAATATTGGCAGATAAATGTGATACTGTGTCTTGCTGCACAACAACAAATACAAATAATGTCTGCAAAAGTCCCCAGAATCTTTATCTATTTTCATACCCTAGAACTTTCTGTGCTTTCTTAAACATGAACACTTAGAGTATAAAGTCAAAGTTGAAGCCTTGAAACGCGCCAATATGAAAAGGAAAAAAAATCTCTGTGACTTAAAACTATAGGACACCCCATTCGGATTTTGTAGGTATGCCACTTGTGTTCATTTGGCATGGTTAATGAAGTGACAGAATCCTTGCATTCTGAATAGATGATATACAAAGCAGTAAAAACATGTATATTCCTTTTCAAACAACAGTAAGAGGCACCACTTGTAAACAGGGCGTTAAATATTCCAATTTTAGACAGCCTACATTAACATTGTGGTTTCATGTGCAGTATAAAATTTCTATTTACAAAGTATTCTCAAAAATGACTTCATAATGGTAGATGAAGATAAAAAGAGTTTAGAAATTGAATGATGTAAATCATATGGGTTCAGAGGCTAAGCAAATTACACACCCTGAAGCTGCCCTGGCTTTATGAAAGGAGCCTTTCTCCAGTTCTGTGCAATCCCAGCCCAAGGGAACTTGCATCTGAGAGTTTTCCAAACATTTCAGGTACACTTGAAAGCTGAAAGTAATTCTCATTTCCTATGCAGGATTAAGTCGTTTCCAGCACAAACAAAATAGCAGTCATTCACCAACACATGCAAAAACACACCACCAGAACAGTAAGGACTTGAGTACAAAGGCAAGTTTAAAACATATATATATGGGGGGGGGAGGGGAGACAGAGAGAGAGAGAGAGAGAGAACGCAAGAGAAACACATTTTTTAATTCCTCTAAAAACGACCACACAGCCTCTTGGCCTCTATATTTCCTATCTACCTATTGATTAATTGATGACTTCGACCTAGAGTGCTTCAATTAATGCGGCTGATACATTTCCTGACCGACCCTCCTGCCCTCACCCTCCCCAAATCTGAGTAAAGTCAAACATGCCAAGACTCATTCATTTTGGATTCGTTTTTAGAGGCAGTTCTTGAACTTCTAACTCTGCCAATGAGCGAACCTGCAATGTGCATTTGAACTGACGTTCACAATCGCTCCCAGAATGTCCTCACTCCAACTGAGGCTGCAGTGGCACTCACGTTGCCCTCTTGGAGCTTTGTGGCAGCTTCCGAAGTTGCAAACTACACTTAACCTTCAACAGTCCATGCCGACGAACGCAGCGCGCATTTGCGTGGAGAGACCAAAGATACCTTCGCAGTCTAGTGTACATCACACACCAACGCACAATGCCAACGTTCACGCACGCAGCGAGAAGCGAGCAGGGGAGAATGGGGGAAGGACTCACCGTTCTGTTCCTTGTTGCTGGAGAACTGGAATTTACTACTCAGGCTGGATTCCGCCTGAGTCCCCAGTCTCTGGCCGACCAGGGCAGATGTCAGCAGGAGAAGCCCGAGGAGGAGCATTTGGCTGACTGGGGCGAGAGCTCACTCACGGCGGGCACTTGGGAAGCTGCGACTCCCGAGTCTCTTTCACCACCGCCAGGGGAAGGCTGCACTGGGGTGGAAGCGCCGAGCCTGCTCTGGCAGCAGAGAATCGCAGGGTAGTTTCCACATAATCCCATCCAAAACTTTTTCCTAGAGCCCTCTTCTGTGTCTCCAGTTTTTGAAAAGGATCAAAGCAAAACCTGGACCTGAACCAGTTTCCCAAGGTTTAAACAAATCCTGAGCTGTGGCGAAGTGGTGGGGGTGGGGGTGAAGGCGAGGGAGGAATGAGGGGGTGGGGACACGGGGGAGCAGCGAGGAGTCACCAGCAAGTAGCTGGGAGCACCTGTCAGTTCGGGGGACGGGACAGAGGCGAAAACTCAAGGGTCGCGCGCAGCCAGACTGGAAGCAAAGTCTGCGGCGAGCAGCTTCTGATCAATAACAAAGCTGCCAATAGATGCGGCCCTCCGGGCGCCCCGCTCCTCCGCCCCACCCCCTACCCCCGGAGGGGAGGGGGAAGAAACAAGGCGGGGGCGCCGCGGCGGGTCCCAAGGGCCGGGGCGCTGGAGCGGGGTCGGGGGGGCTCCGGGCGGAGGCCGGCCGGGGCGCGGGCGGTGGGAGGCCGCGGGGCTCCCGCTCCCCAGCCCCGCGCGCAGTCGGCGCCGGGTCCCGAGCGCCGCAGCACGGATTCCGGTACCCGGCTTGAGTTTTCCGTGACCAAAGTTCACCTTGTTCGTGCGCGTCCCCCGTTCCTCAAAGCCTGGGGCAATTCGGCCACTCGGCGTCACCGCGGGGCTCCAGTCGTTCCCCGTCCCCTCCCCCACGCCTCGGGCTCCGCGCTGACCTCGGGGCGCGGCGCGGCGTCTCGCACGGGGTGAAGAGGGAAGGCCGGGGCGGCCCGGAGGATCCGGCTTGTGACCTCCCCTTCTCTACCTTCACCCCGCCGGGCGGCAGACGGGGGGTGGGGGCCGTGGGCCGAGCCCGGGCGGAGCGCGCGGCTGGCGGGCGGGGGAGGCTCAGAGGCTCTACCGCGGGCGGCCGAGGCGGGCGGGGGTCGGCGCCTCTGGGAGGGGCAGCCCCGGGCTGCGTCTGCGGGAACGGGCTTGGCCGCCCACTGGCTGTCAACAGGTGCTGCGCAGACAGGGGGTGCTGCGGGGCTCGCTTTGGGAAGACCCCGATAGCCCAAGCGAGGAACGCGGCCAAGGCGGCCCATGCTTTCCTTTCCACGGAACACCCCTAACCCCAAATACAGAGCAGGATGGGTGGTGAAGGGTGCTGCAGAAGCAAGAAGTGGGAAAGAACTTCCTGCAACTCTCCTCCTCCCGCCCCCTGTCGCCTGACTTGTCATTAATTTCCAAGGGGGATCCCCCACTCCCTAAAGTCTTTGCTAGAACCCTTGACCAGAGTTTCAGAACAGAAAAAGAGAAGGGAAACGAATTCAAAGGTTTTCCTCAATTTCCAGCTCCCTAAAGCAGGATGGATAAAGCAAAAGTAAAGCCAGCCAAAATAATAACACTCATTTAACAAGTACTATATTTATTCAATACCTACTGTATCCGGAACTGTTTAGAGGTTGGAGCCATAGCAGTGAAAACAGACAAAAGTCCCTGCTCTTGTGAAGCAGACATAGTAGTTGAGCAGCATTGAGCCAACAGCAAGCTCTTCTGAGAATGGTGTCTAGGGGACTCAGAATGATCCTGCAGCCTTGAACTTTCCGGCAATACAGTCTCTAACACAACTAGGCTGCCCTGAACCCCTAGTGATAGAATTGTTTACATTTACACCAACAACGTTGAACCAAAATCTGTACGTGGTCTGTGTTCAGGCTGAGTTTGAGAGAGAGGCTGGTGCTTTGAGACCTATGTCATGAGGTAGTCTGAAATGAAACAAACAGGCCAAGCAGGGCTTATGGTGGTTCCATGTGTGCTAAATGTGTCTGTGACAGGATCCAACATGCTTTCTTTGTGGAGAAGCAGAAAATCATAGTGAATGTGTTGAAGGCACAAGCAGAGAGTCAGAAAATTGAATTTTAAAATGAAGCTATTTTGAGTAATAATCAAAATGAAAACAGCATATATCAAGCAAGTGCCACGGCAGGCAAATCAGCAGTATCACCCAACTTCTTGTGGAATAAAAAGTCGATGCAAACAATTCAACCATCAAGGACACTTGGGCTGGAAAAGAAAACCAAAATAGCAACGTCGCTAAAACTAAGGAGTGGCATTTGGGCAAGGACATATTCTTAATGGACCAAACCAGGAGCTGATCCTTCCTCAGTGGTCATGAAAACGCCGAGCCCTCTTCCTATACTCAGAAACCGACTGGGGACAACCAACCAGACCTTTCTGCTTGGAATATCCTAGTCCTCTTGTTTTATCTCTTTTGAAAACTTCACCCACCTGTCTCATTCATTGAAAATTTCACCCACCTGGCTCATTCATTCATTCTTATCCCTTTACCACTTCTATCTACAGAGTACTAAATATGCATTAAAGGCAAATGAGGCCTGATCTCTGACTTTAAGGAATGTACAATTTAATGGACACAAGGTTTTTTTATTCAAGAACGGTATTTTATTGGAGTTAGCAGCTCCTCAACACCAGTGTGACTCCATAGTTGCATAATATATTCCAAAAATACTTTGTAAATTTGTGAGGGTGAAAGGATTATTCCCAACTTTAATAACATAATGGGACTTAAATAAAAGACATGCCTTATAAATCCATTATAATATATTAATAATAGAATTCATTATTCTCCAGTTTTTCTAATTTTATAACTTTAGTTTTCAAATCAGCATTTTTCTAAATGAAGTTGTTACATGCCCATATAGTTGAGTTTCCTGACCACCCACATAGATGGTGTGTGTGTGTGTGTGTGTGTGTGTGTGTGTGTGTGTGTGTCTGCAAATGTAATCCATTTGCTCTCAGGAGATTAGAAAGGTGATGACTACTCTTTATTTTGTATCATTTCATATTGGCTAGAATAGTGGCTGGCATAGGGGATAATAAATAAACACTCTTGACTGACTGACAGGTTTCTTTATTGGAGTCACTTATATTCTCCCTGGAATTTCAGCGCGATGGTTGTATTTGAAAAGTTACAGATGATTTAGAATAATAGTCTATCTCTGCCTTTCGCCTCATCCATATTCTACAGATTGATTTGACAATCACCTTATAAATAAAGTCAACCAGGTGTTCCTGAATGACCCCTAGGCAAAATCACATCCACATTGGCCAATTTCCTTTCAATGCACTTGCATTGTCGTTTCTTGAACTGCTCTTGCCTTTGACATAGTTGATTCTTTTAACACTTTATTCTCTGCCTGTCTTCCTGCTAGCTAACCTTTTCTTGAAAAATGAAATCCTTCCATTGAAAGTAAATTTTATATAATCCAGAGTCCGTGCAATTACTAAACAATATATTTTGAATGAATATGGCTTTGTTTTGGCCAAAGGCATTTTCCTTGATGAAAGGCATCTGTTCAACCAACTAAGAGAAAATAATTTCAAACATTCTTTGTGGTTTTCATGTTTTCTTAAATCTTAAGAAGGAGTGCCCCATTCCTGCTGCATGCATGAAGAGTACCTACGAATTCTTATTAAAGAATGCATTTGGTGGTTAACAATGATAATTTGGGGGAGGGGGGTGTCACTACTAAGTTTTTTTACATGAAATAAGATTTTAAAGGAAACCACTCCTTTAGTCACTTAACACCCAAAGGGTTGGGAACCATGGGGACATATTTTTGCCACGAAAAAAATCTAAGTTTTCTTGCCCTTTCTTCTTGTGTTTTGAGCCTAACACACAAGTGCATATGTGCAAAATTATTTTACGACTTTTCTTAGAACTTTTCAGTATTTTAGTGGCAGATAAATGAGCATCAATTCCTGAAGTTCAGAAAGCTTTGTTCTACCTAAATACTCATTGTTTTGAGAATGGTTAACAAGTAAAAAGCACACATTCATTTATAAAAGGCAGGACTGGGGATATCATTAGTAAGCAAAGTAAATGCCCACAGACCACAGCAGGAATAAGAACTGTGTTAGGAAAAAAATAAATAAAGAAATGAAGTCAGTAGTCTGTCTTAGAGTCATCCTTTCCTCTCTCCACTTTTCCAACTATCTCATCTCAAGAAACACGACCTTGCTATCTCCAGGTTATGCGAATACATATCAATTCCCTGTTTTTCCTTCCAAGAAATGAGACACTTTTTCTTATGCTTTATTCTTCTAGCATCAGGTACCTTTTACTTCCCCACGTATCAACTACTAACCTGAGAAAGGTTTACCTGCTGTGGCTAAGGGTAGAGGGTTTTGCTGAGGCTCTGCTCTAAAAGGAGAAGATACACTTTGTCACTCTGACTTTTCTGAGGTGTGGTTTTGGAGGATAGAGAGTTACAGATGTGTGGCCTAGAGAAGTGGACTTCAGTTGGCTCTCTGTGGCCTTTCTCATTGAAGTAAAGCTGCTATTTCCTTATTGAAATCATGGCTTAGTATGCCTAGATTTTTCCCAAATCTTAGAAGTGTTTTGTCTGACTCAGAACTCAGAGGGAGTAACTAGCCAGAAACAGCCCTAAAGAAAGGGAAGCCCTGGTAACCTTTGAACCACCACAACAAAAGATCATTTCACTGGGACATACGAGGTCAGGGACTTAGCCTGGCTTTACCACAAATTAACAGTACAACCTTGATCTAGAAATCCTCTCTGCCCCTCAGTTTCCTTTTCCTTACATGAGAAATTGCCACCGGATTCTGTCTTGATCCCCCTACTGCTTTAGAAATTCTCTGAGCTGTTATAGATAATGATGGCAAGACTTTTTCTTCTGCAGTGTGCTCCTGTGATAATAAATTACTGCACAAGTTTCCTAGCTCATATCAGAGATGTCTTGGTGGCTGGCAAGAGAGATGATGAACAGGTGCTTCTTTCTAAACTTGCTCAACTAGAGCAGTCCTCTTGTATCTGTTATTGTCATGGTTTGAAAAACAAGTTCTAATGGTGATCGAAGAGAAGAGGGGAAGAGAGTTTGGAAATCACTGGCTAAGGCAAGTATCAGGAATTTCACTGAATTCAAGGAAACTAAATAAATCCCCAGGTCTTCAATAGGTGCAGGTGTTCATATTTTACATTTTAATATTTGGTTGGTATCATGCTAACACCCTCAGAAGAGGCAAAGTGCAGTCCTAAGTGGAGTGTCAAGGTAAAAAGAAATAGCTATTGTATATAACTGTATATAAACACTAAGCTATTGTATATAATTGTATATAAACACTAAGGAAATAATATTGTTATTAGCCAAGAGCAGATGGCCAACTCATACTGTTCTATTGAGTCACATCAGTGGAATGTGAAACAGTCTGGAGAGCAATTTTATCCCTTAAAAATGTGGACAGCAACACTATGTTTGACCATATTTTAGACTCAATGAGTTGTCATTTTTCTCTCTCTTGAAATCATATGTAGGGTATGAAGGCTGTTGTCCCCATTGTGACAAATCACAGTAAAGGGGTCAAGACACAGCTACAGACCCTCCTTTCTCAGAGACTGACCTTCTTATTTCAAAGGTCATGGGAGAAGGAGCCTTTCACTTTGTGATCGTTGTTTCAAATGCAGTCCTTTCCTTGGCTACTAGCCTTTGTAAAAGAAGTGGATAGTCTCAGTCCACTTCTTAGTAGTGAACATCAAAAAGTATTGTTGGCTAGAAGAAAGGAAAAGATGGCTTAACTAATCTAACATTAAAAGTATCCTCCATTGCTTTTGAAGTTCAAGATAGATCAAGAGAACCCCTTTCTATTGTGATGATCACTACTTGCTTTCCTTTTTGTCTTTGTAGTAATAAAAGTGCTTATTTTCTTCTAAAGCAGACTTGCAACACTCTTAAGGCATTAATTTCTTTTCCCAAAATTTGGTTTTATCAGCACAGTTTTTCCTTTATGTTTCCCTCATCCTCCTGTACCACTTTCTTTTCTTTCTCATCATCTGAATCTTCTTTCAATTGTCCAGCAAGAAATTAGGAGAGGAAAAAGTCATGTTTTCCTCTTGCAGGCTGCTCAAAAAAATTTATAGTTATACCAAGACAAACCCAGGAAAATAAAATGAGGGGAGAATTCTTTATGCTTAAATTTAATTTTAAAAGGAACTACTATATCCCAGGAACTATAGACTTATTAAGATATATTAATATTTTCTCATTTAATCTTCCAACTTCTCCTTTTAAGGAAGGTCATAGGTTCCCCATCTTAGTGCAGAGAAACTCAATCGTAAAGATGGCATTAATTTTTCCAGAGTGACAATATTAATGACAGGTAGAGTTAATATTTAACTCCAGGTCTTCTCCTTATACTCCTTTTCAATTACGTCAGGCCTCCATGTGCAAGCCCAGACACAGAAAGTCTAAAGACCTGCAGTCCTGCCTGCTTCGCCTGATCACCCGCACCCCTCACCCCTTGACATAAGCTTCCCCTCACCCCACCCTGCCACCTTAACTGTTACTATGATCCTGTGAATACTCCTCACCTCACCCTGCCACCTTTACTACTCTTATCCCCCCTGCCGTTGTAACTGAACTTGTGGTAATGTATACTCCTTGCCCCTACCCCCACCACTAACTGATCTTACTGTGTAACTTTCCACTGCCCACCCCAAACCTGTAAAACCAACTCCTATTCCACTGCCCTTTGCTACCGCCCTTTTCGACCTTAGCCCACCTGCACCCAGGTGAATAAACAGCCATGATGCTTACACAAAGCCTGCTTCGGGGGGGTCTCTTTATTTAAAGCACTTGTTTTTAACAAATTAGACATCTTTAAGCCCTGGACTTTGGACAAAAACATCTTACCTGAAGATTTCTTATATGTCTCTTCTAAATTTTCTTCACAATGACTAAATGTCTTCCCCTATGCTTAATCTGAGGTGTTCAAGAACAGTAATGCATTACACAGCTATCTCGCTGGACAGCCTAAATAAAATGAAAACCTTTTTTTAATAATGTATTAGTGACTAAGGCCTCGGGCAGCTAACCTTGGGGTTGAAGCCCACCCAAGGCGTGGGCTAGCAGGAGTATCCTGTTTATCCTGGCCAAAGTTAGTCATCCAGCCAGTGCCTAAGCCTAGACCATCTGTGGGCAGCTATTTCAAAGAATCTATCTCCTTGTCTTTGAGGACAAAGGGAATGAATTATCATTCCTCTTTTCCTACTCATGATTGCTACCGAGTTGAAGAATCATGGCTAGGAAGAAATACACTGTTTTTCCAGTTACTCCCTTTGAAGAATCAATTTATGATTATCGATAGATGTCAGAATCTAGACCTCTCTTATTTGTATAATTCCTTTAGACAGCCGTCCACATGTTTCCAATTGAAAATACTTGGGCCACGAGTTTTTTAAGTGGCATGGTGAGGCAAATTTGCATCTCCATTGACAATTTTACAAAGGTATTTTAGATTAGTTGGAGTTATTCAAAGCACAAGGAGTGCTGCATGAATGGACGAGTGACTTGTTAAGCCCTCAGGCAAGCAAAAGTCTTCAATTGAAATTCTAATTCCATAGATACATTCCATTTGTATCTGAAGGGGTTGTACCCTATGAAAAGACCCTATGGTGCCATTTTTGTCCCACTGGACAGCAAGTGGAAAAAATTCTTTACATTTCTTTCCTTCATAAATAGCTTTTAAAACACACATAAAACTAAATAGAAAAATGTGGACACAGCTAATTGCCATAGCTCCGATTATTCATTTTTATTGAGGCAAATTATTACCTACTATGCATCAGTAAAAACAGTACTTTAGGAAGTCAATGCACTTCATAATATTCTTTCTTTCTGATTAACTGGATTTCTATCAGAAGATTATTATCACTGTATACACTCACACCCAGCATGCCTAACCCTGCTAAGGGGAAGAAATGTCTCATTTTTCAGAATCTATTTCGTTTGGTATACAAGTTAACCACTGCCTAATCTGGGAATATTGTAGCCTGCCTACTTTCATTTTATATCTTATGGGACTATCACATTTTTATCTTTTTTTACTGAAATATCCACAATGAAGTACTCTAGAAAGGGAATCCTGTACTGCATATTAAACAATTGATAAATTAGTAGATATTAATAGAATTTCCCATTTTTAAGATGAAAAACTGAGTCACAGAGAGGTTTTATAACTTACCCAAGGTCACACAGTTTATACATATTGAAACCAGCTTTGGAATTCAGATCACTGGTTTTAGAACTGGTACTTTTAAGCAACATGTTTGCCTTACCGCATGTCATCTAGCAAGTGATAAATACACCATGTCTTAAAAAACACATTTCAAACTTATTAAGCACACATTTATATTAAGCATTTGGTGTTTATTTTATGACTCCACACAACTCTAGTCATAAATATGTAACTTAAAATTCTATTGCTAACCACAAAAAATAAATTATACTGATTTTGTCTGATATCAAAAGAACACTACCCCAAACATACAGGAAACAGGTGTTCGGTCAATGAAAACGTCGCAGTAGTGTATCTTGATTGAGTACCTTTTTTAGTGGGTCTGGAAATGAAAAATTAATCTTCTGAAACCATGTGAAGGAAAAATGATTATATGGTGCTCTTTCTTAGCAATAAAACCTTGCCATAAAATCACCATTAAACTGTTGCTGGTTCTGACAACTTATAATGAAGGAGACACAAAAGGCGTATTCAAATATGTTTCTGAAGGACAATAGCAGAAAAAAGCAAAGTTAGTGAGATGACTGGCTATTTTCTTGGTGTAGATGAGAGTGTAAGGGGAAGGCAGTTTTGTTACTACTAACCTTGAGAGTATCATGGACTTTATCAAAATAGCTATTTGTTGGAAACATGCATGCAAGCTGTTGAGCCCAAGAAGTTACAGTGGAAGTAAAAATGCATAACTGCTGCCCTCACCCTTTCCCTCGCTTATTTTTACACAACCAATCAATCTTCATTTGCTTTTTCCCACATTAAGTATAAACCCTACCTTCTCCCCTGATCTATTACTTATACAAAGGCCTCCCAGTTATTTTCTACCTAGGCTATTTCTGTGTTTCTCCAAACTGTCATCAGATTATCAGCTTGATGTAGTTAAAACAAAAACCTAATCAGGATCCTGTCCTCCAAAGTATTCACTCTTCCTTTGCCTAGGGAATAAAATCTATATTTCTAGCAGTGATCTGTTCTTCCTAAGTGCCCAAATCTCACACTCTCTGAGTGTCTTGTAGTTTCCTGACACGCTACAACTTACATGATCATACTTAGTCTTTGCATCTTTTCCTATGCTCCTTTAACAAGGATGCATAAACCAGTATATTATATGAGTCTATTCTATTTTGCTGTTTTTATTATTTTAAAGTCTGGCTCTGTCACCTGGGCTGGAGTGCAGTGGTGTGACCTGGGCTTGCTGACTGCAACCTCTGCCTCTGGATTCAAGTGATTCCTGTGCCTCAGCTACCAGAGTAGCTGGGATTACAGGCCTATGCCACCACACCGGCTAGTTTTTGTTATTTTCAGTAGAGATGAGGTTCATTTCACCATGTTGGCCAGGTTGGTCTCAAACTCCTGGCCTCAAGTGATCTGCCTGCCTTGGCCTCCCTAAGTGTGGAATTACAGGTATGAGCCATTGTGTCCAGCCCTATTTTGCATTTTATTTATATTCTTTTACCCAGCACTTAACATATTGTACTTATCTAATAATTGCTAAGTCTTCCCATGTGCCAGGTACTGTCCTAAGGACTTCATGTATATTCACTGCTTTATTCTCACAACAAACATATGAGACAGATATTATAAAATCATGACAGTTTTATAGAGGAAGGTAAGATACTTAGGGCTAAGACTTTCATCCAAGACCATGCAAGTGGTAAGTGGCAGAGCTAGGTTTTTAGCTTGTGTGTTAACGCATTGATCATTACATCACTCTGCCTCATGTAACAGAGTGTGTTTGACTAGTATTTGGAGGCAGTGTAGACTCCCAGTCAGGAACCACACACTGGAGTCAGAAATGTAAGCTAACATCTTGACCACTTACCTAAACTGAGAGACATATACCAGCAATCATATTCCCAGCATGAGACCAACCATAACTATAAACTGATAATAACAGAATCTACTTCAGATACTGTAAGAATTGAAAGAGAAAAAGTATGTGAAGCCTTTGGCACAATAGCCTGTGTGTTTTAAACATGCAGAACATGTAATGGATTGTGTAATTGTATTTTTTTATTAGGACATAAACTTTTTTTCTGCTTTAACATTTCTGAAATTCAGATAGCTCACATTCAATGTAAGAAGAAACTTAATCATTTCTTTTTTCTTCTCAAAAAGCCATTTTCATTACATGGGAAATTTTATAAGGGATTGGTGTATTAAAATCAATATAATACTAAATAATTATTCTTACTTAATAAAGAAGGCTTTTTCTATAACCCATCCTTTTTTTTCGGCCATCACTAACTACAATACCAGGATGTGTGTTTCTTATCCTTCTAAAAACTTTGTATGCCTATCCTTAACCTCACTGCCCAATATTATAGTTATATTTTGTGGTTTTACTGATACACCTTCATGAGATTGATTATAAAATCTTTATCAGCAGAAATTTTTCTTTCCTCTTTTTGTTTTAGCCTGCTAACCATCTCTCCTCCTCCTCCTTCTCCTCACTCCAATGTCAGATACTGTATACGTGGTGCTCCATGTTTAACACACACTTTAATTATTTGTTGAGTGAAATTAACAAAAATAGTAAGTCACCAAAATGCAGATACACCCATGCTAGATCTTCATGGAAGAAAAATAGAAGGAAGGGCAGCTACATCTGACATAATTAGGGTGACTAGAGCCATGTGGAGTTCATTTTCTTGCTTGGCTGTCAGTCAAAGTTGGGGAATCTTGTAAAAGGAAGCTCTAAATTATGGAAAACAGACTGAACCTCTAAGCTCACACCTAGGTGAAAATTATGCATATAACTCTATTTTTTGGGTGAATTGAAAAGCGGACCAAGTAGGTACTTTCCAAAATGGAAGCAATGCTGTGTTTGCCATTTTCATAAATATAGTGTTAATATTTATTCCAATATTATAAGATTATTTCTCAGAATTGGCAAACAGCCCATACTCATATTGTCTGACTGATTTAAATAGAGTTAATTCTTTTTGATAGAGAAATCTTACATAGCAGATGTTTCACAAGTCTCTGTCTCTTTAGTAACCAATCTGTCATAGCCAAGATGTTATCATTTTGGAAAATAATTTCTATGAAAGTATCTTCTTCATGTTTTGAAAATATGATGTCAAATATATATTTTTTTATTTTTGAAGTTTGCATGCTACAGTTTAAAATGTGTATTTGTGTGTGAATATGGTCTCTAAGTAATTGCCGACTAAATAATTTATCCTGCCTGGACAGAAGAAATTTTAAGAGCCACCAGGTTCACATGGGATATGAAGTGTTGCACTTTATGAATATTCATATCTTAAGTAAATTAGTTAAATGACAATTTAGTTTATATTTCATGTGCTTTGGGAAATTACTTTTCCTATGAAATTAGACTTCAGCTCTGAGTTGATGTCAAAAAAATAAAGAAACTGCTATGGGATGAACCAAGCATGCCACCTTTTCTTTTCCTATCTGACAATAATTCATTACTTTAATATATTGATATTTTATTCTACAGAATAAATAAATAAATTCATTGCAGAGTAGTAAAAACTACATTAATGAGCTCAGATAAAATATACTTAATGACTTTTCAAGCTCATAAACATTTGTTCTATTTAGCATGATATAAAATATTGCTTATGATGATATTCTTCTTATCCCGTAATAAGTTTCATTTGATACGTTTTATATGCAGAAATGACATATTTGCAGCTGACACAGTATGGAGTTTTTAACCACTACTCCATTTAAATGTCCCTCATGAATTGATCAGGCAGAAAGCTTCATAGGGAAAACTAGCCCATATTTTTTAAAGTGGGATTGAGTTTTCATTAGTAATTTAATTTTGAAAGTTCAAAAAATGTTTAAATCAAACCAATTGTTGATCAAAACAATGAACGCCATGGTACTCTGGAAAATGCTCACCAGCAGAAATTCAGAGATCTAAGCCAAATAGATATATGACTTTAACAAAAGGAAGAAGAAAGAAGAAAAAGAATGCAGAAAAAAAGAAGAAGAAGAACAATAACTTTTCTGGTCCTTGGTTTCTATCACTGCAAAAATGAAATTCACCCTGGTTGATTTCAAGATGTCATCCATTTCCAGCATCTTCTAATTCAATATGCAATTATTTGTTTTCTACCTAAATATTCTCTCATATTTTTTATTTGCAGAAAGATAATTGCTAAAGATTATATTACTTGAACCTTAAAGACATTTCTGGCCAAACGGAGAGTATAGATAACTCTCAAAGTATTAAAAGATATTTAAAACAAGGAAACAAATAAAAACTTGTATGGGTGCAGGGAAAAGAATACGGATTCTAAGAAAGAAGAATGGAAGGAAGCTCTTAAGGAAGAAAGATTTTCTAGTGTTTAACAATTTAGGGTTTTTATGTTGTCTTTAGTCAATATGCTTTCATAAAAATATGAGTTATGTCAGTGGCCAGTTTCTGTTTTGATCTGTGCTGGTGGTCCTGCAGGAACAAGGCTACATTGTTTGAACTCCATAGAGTATTTTAGAGGGATATTGATTGATGGATCTGTCTATTCTTGTATACATATGCAAATTATATTTACATTAATATTAATATTTTATAAATACAAAAGAAAATATTTTCTGTATCATTGTATAATAATATATATTAATATTTTGTAGATTTAAATGTCAATTAAACACACTGTAGTTATTAAAACTAATCTTATGATATGCTGCTATGAATTTGTTGTTTGCCTTTCTATGACTCTAACATTGTGCTGTTATTCACATTGATAACACCAGGAGGCACATAGAGGAGACTCTGCATCTGTTACTATGGTGACTATTAGGCATATTTTAAAGAAGCGCAACCATCGTGTATGCATAAATTTAAAATATTATTGTCCAGCTTCTTTAGAATTGTTGAGAATTAGACATCATGTTAAAAGCATTTTTTGAAGTCATAGGTTTTCTGATTTACTTCTCAAAGAAAACAGCTAATTTCAACAATACAGACAAATAAACTGAGTTTTTAAGGAATGTAAACCATAAATTCTATTTTTCTCTAGAAATATCCTCAGAATATAACTGTATTTGAAGATAAAGTCTTCAAAAAGTAATTAAGTTAACATAAGGTCTTTAGGGTATGCCCTAATCCAGTTTTTCTGGTGTCCTTTATAAGACAGTGAATACAGACACACTGGATGGTAAGGCTAGAAACGTGCACAGACAGAGGAATGGACATGAGAAGACAGTTATGAGGAAGTCATCTGCAAGCCAAGGATGGAGACCACAGAAGAAACCAAGTCTGCTGACACTTTGAGCTTAGTCTTCACCTTTCAGACTCTGAGAAAATGAATCTCTGTTGTTTAAGCCACACATCCTGGGTTATTTTGTCCTGCCAGCCACAGAAAACTAATGTGACAAGTTTTTTTTACTACTCAGACTCCTAGGGCTATTCATTGTTTTATTAATTTGTGAGAGCTTTCTAAGTATGCTAGATATAAGCCTTTTGACAGAAATTTTAATTGGGAATATTTTCTCCCATTCTGTGGTTAGCCTGTTTAGTTACTTAATGATATCTTTCAGAATGAAAATGTTTTTCATATTGATGAAGTCTAATTATCAT
>NW_022437007.1:8062176-8109303 GCF_009761245.1 Sapajus apella | reverse complement strand
GCCGGAGTTTTTGTTTTAACATTAAAATTTTCTTCAGTGTCTTCTTCTGAATGTTTTATAGATTAGCTTTTATATTTAAGTCAATGATCCATTTCAAGTTAACTTTTAAATATGGTGAAAGTTTTAAAAAATTTCTATATGAATATCTATTTGTTCTGAAACCCTGTGTGAAAAGATTTTATTTTCTGCCTTGATTTGCCCTGGCATCTTCATTGGCAATCAAATGAACATATATATGTAGATCTATTTCTGAATTATTTGTTTCCTGCATCTAAACCTATTTTCCTCTGTAAGTCCTCCCTGGACTGATGATGGACTTATATCCCCAAAAATGTATGATAATTAGAAAATATAGTTAGTTGAAAATGCCTTTAATGTACCTAACCCACGAAACATTATAGCTTGTCTACCTTAAACATGCGCAGAAAACTTACATTAGCCTACAGTTGGGCAAAATAATCTAACACAAAGCTTACTTTATAATAAAGTATTGAATATCTCATGTAATATTTTAATACTATATATTATGCCAAAACCAGGATAGTTTTGCCCCATGATAAAGTTGAAACATTTTAAGTTGAACTCTCATTAGTGGGGAACCATTTGCTTGTCTATTCTTTTGCCAATACCACTCTATTTTTAACGATGGTAGCTTTAAAGTGAATATTGAAATCAAATAGTGTAAGTCCTCAAGGTTTGTTCTTTTTCTTTTGTAAAGCTTTGATTATCCTAGCTAATTTGAATCAACTTGTCAAATTATACCCAAAAAGTATGCTAAAGTTTTGATTAGCATATAAATAAATTTGGGGAGAATTTGCATCCTAATAATGTAAAATCATCCAATCCAATGAAAGCATTATGTCCTTCATTTATTTTGGTTTTTAGTTACTCTCAGCAATGTTTGATACTTTTCAGTCTGCAGATTTTATACATATTTGTGAAATTGCCCTGAAATATTTCTCCGTTTTGATTGCTGTTTTAAATTGAATTGTATCTTTTAACTTCTTTTTTTCAATTGTGTTTAGCTAGTAAATTGAAATAATATCATTTTTTATGTGCTGACCTCTTTTGCCCAGCTAAACGTACTTGCTAATGCCAATAGGTCTTTTGTAGATCCCTTATGATTTTCTATGTATGCAATCATGTCATCTTGTTATGGATTGAATATGCCACACAAAAAGATACTTCAAGTTGTAATACACATTCATACCTGTGAATGTGATCTTATTTAGTGACATGGTCTGGCTCTGTGTCCTCACCCAAATCTCATCTTGAATTGTAATCCAAATTTTAATCCCCATGAATTGGGGGAGGGGCCTTATGGGAGATGATTCAATTATGGGGGCAGTTCCCTCATGCTGTTCTCATGATAGTGAGTTCTCATGATATCTGATGATTTTATAAGAAACTTCTCCCTGTTTCACTCTGCACTTCTCTCTCCTGCTGCCTTGTGAAGAAGGACATGTTTGCTTCCCCCTCCATCATGATTGTAAGTTTCATGAGGACTTCCCAGCCATATGGAACTGTGAGTCAATTAAACCTCATTCCTTTATCAATTACCCAGTCTCAGATATTTCTTAATAGCAGTGTGAGAAGGAACTGATACATTTGGAAATAGGATTTTTGCAGATTTAATCAAGTTAAGATAAGTCATTAGGGTGGGTCTTAATTCAATATGACTGACCCCTTTGTGAGAAAGTGGCCATATGAAGACACAAACAGAGGGAAAATTGTGTAAACCTGGAGGCAGATAGTGAAATTATACAACTGGAAGCCAAGGAATGTCAAAGGTTGACAGCCACCACCAGAAGCTGGGAAGAAACAAGACAAGATCTTCCCCTGGAAATTTTGGGGGATCACTTTTCTGCCAATACCTTGCCGTTGGACTTCTAGCCTGAAAAGTGCTTTCTGTTTTGTTTTGTTTTGTTTCGTTTTGTTTTCCAAGATTAAGTTTCACTCTTGCTGCCCAGGCTGGAGTGCAACCGCTTGCTCTCAGCTCACCACAACCTTCGCCTCCCTGATTCAAGCAATTCTCCTGCCTCAGCCTCCCGAGTAGTTGGGATTACAGGCATAAGCCACCACATCTGGCTAATTTTTTTTTTTGTATTTTCAGTAGAGACAGGATTTCTCCATGTTGGTCAGATTGGTCTTGAACTCCTGACCTCAGGTGATCCAGCCGCCTCAGTCTCTCAAAGTGCTGGGATTACAGGCATAAGCCACCGTGGCTGGCCAGTTTCTATTGTTTTAAGCCACACGGTTATTGGTATGTTGTTATAAAAGCCCTAAAAAATTAATATTCATGTGTAAAGATAATTTTTATTTATTTCTTCTAAATCTCTATGCCTTTGATTTGCTTATGACATTATAGTGGCTAGAATATCTAGTAGAACATGGAATAGAAGTGAGGTGAATATATGTTCTTGCCTTGATCCTGAGCTCAGAGAGTGTTTATTCAAATTTTGACCATAACATACGATGTGGTCTGTGGGTTTTTTCTAGATGCCTTTTATCAGGTTGAGAAACTTCTCTTCTCCTTAATTTGCTAAGAATTTATTGAATTTTATTAAATATATCTATTTAGATAATCATATTCAGTCATCCTTTAGTATCCCGGAAGATTGGTTCCAGTATCTCCGAAGCATACCAAAATCCACAGATGTTCAAGTACCTGATATAAGATGGTTTAGTATTTGTGCATATAACCTATGCACATTCGCACATATAATTTTTATAATCTCCAGATCACTTATAATACCTAATACAATATAAATAGTTGTTATACTGTTTTTTTCTTTTGTTTGGTTTTATTTTTTTGAGACAGGGTATTGCTGTATCATTTACGCTAGAATGCAGTGACACAATCATAGTTCACTGCAGCATTAAACTCCTGGGTTCAAGCAATCCTTCTACTTCAGCCTACCAACAAGCTGAGACTACAGGTGTGTGCCACCCTGCCCAGCTTATTTTTCAGTTTTTGTAGAGATAGGTTCTTGCTATGTTGCCCAGGCTGGTCTTGAACTCCCAGTCTCAAGTGATCCTTCTTCCCTGGCCTATCAATCATATTGTATTGTTCAGGAAATAATGACAAGAAAAAAATCTGTATATGCTAAGTACTGACAAAATTCTTTTTTGAAATATTTTCAATCTATGGTTGGTTTAATCTACAGATGTGGAATCCTCAGATATGGATGTCTGACTGTAGTTTTTCTCTTCTGCCCTTTAAGATAATATATTTACAAATGTTGAACCAACCTTAAATTACAGCAGTACATCTTATTTTGTCAGAGCATGTTATTCTTTTTATATATTGTCTTATTCAGTTGGAAAATAATAAATTTTTAGTAGATTTCTGTGTATGTAGTCTGTTGTTTTCTGTATTATGAATGTCTTCTTCTGGATTTGGTATTAATTTAACATCATTCTCATAAGATGGTCTATCTGAGTGAATGTTCAAACTTGAGAAAAATACACATTTTACAGTTGTTATCTAAGATGATCCATAGTTTTGATCAGTCAAAGGCCTTATTGGTTATTTTATCTAGTTGTTCTTGTAAAGGCTCACAGTGTCTAGATTAGGATCATCCTACAAAACATCATCCCAGTCCAAGAGACCCCTTTCAAGGTAAAACAAGTGAGACAATGGACACATGATAGTAGAATCCACTGATGTTGCCATATTTGGAATGACTTGGAAGCTGTTGGTCTGTTAGACTGTCATAATAGCTTTTAAAGATGTAGCTAAGGCGTCGGCTTGATGATGGCATCCTGTGTAGTTGAGGGTCTAACCTTCAAGATGCAATATATACTTTAAATTTGTCACCATTATACAGAACTATGTCATAGCTAAAAATTATGGTTTCAGAATCAAGGGTAGAAGGGCTCTCCTGTATTAGAGGCCCTGATTCCTGGGTGTTGGGACAGGAATTAAGAGACAATATTAAGAGGTCAAGTAAATAAGAGGCAGAAATTAAAAGGCAATATTAAGATTTAGTAAAACTTACTATTAAGTTTTACTAAAGTATTACCACCTCCTGGTCACTTTGGACTCTTCATGCCCACATAACCCAAATAAAAGAAAGGAGTTTCCTATACTAACTGGAGAAATTGACACTAATTAGCATGAAGACATAGGATTGGTGCTCCACGTTAGAGGAGGAAGGATTATGGAGCTCCAAAGATGTACTCCAGTGCATTTTAGTGCTTTCTTGGTTCATGATAGTAGTAAGTAGGCAATTACAGCAACAACTGTTTGACAGAGGCACAGCTGCCAGAAGCTCTAACTCCTCAGGAATAAGGTCTGTGTTATGCCACTAAGAAGGCCAACTAGAACACTAGAAGTAATGTCTGTGGATGAGAGGTATCGAGAAGAGGAAGAAGTAAAGGAAGTAGTTGACAAAAGTTAGTTGAATCACTGAGTCCCACAGATGCAGCAGAGACTGCATCCAGTTCCACAAATCCTGCTACTGTCATCCTTTTTATTATAAATTGTTATCAGACATCATGCTGAGGAAGCAGAAACAGGACAGAATAAACTTATTTGAGGCACGGTGGATCTGAAAGGTGCTCCCATTCTCATCCCCCACCTTTCTAGGACTAACTTCTAACGTTCAGCACATGCAACTTTTTGACTTGCTTGGTAGTCTGAACTGTGCCACAGCCCAGAAGTGTCAGGGAATTGACTCCCCTCAAGAGCAGTTCTTAACCAATTACTAGCGGGAGTGGGCACATAAACATCAAAGCTTCCTTGCCCCCAAGTGTATCAAGCATCATTGGCTTCTAGAGTTCCCAGCGAACAAATCTTCACTCACTCACATGCCATGGTAATTTGCTTATAAAATATCTTTATTCAGTTTCCTATTTCCCTAGTGATGCTTTTTGGGGGTCACTTTCCAATAGAGACTGTTGCAGTGTATGACTTTGTCAAGGTTTGCCTCTAGGAGAATACCAATAATGACAATATGTCTTTCAAAATGGAAAGCTCATCATAGAGAGTCTCAGATAATTGACCCCCTAAAACTTCATGCATATGCCAAGTCTCTGAACATTTTTTAGGTTTTATGTACTGGCACACGTGTATCTTACTGGGGTATCCAGAATAGAGTAATTGCCAATTTCCGCTCAAAAAATAGTATTAATCAGCCCTATTATCTCATATATCTTTACCTACATCTAATATAAAGTGAAGGCATGCCATGAGTCCCATTTCAGATGGGACTCTGAATATTCAACAACTCGAACAGCCCATACGTATTGGCTCTAGTGCTGGAGAAGATTCCTGGTGGTCTCATGCCTCCCTGCATATAAATCTTTCTTTGTGGATCATGGGCAGGCGCAGGGCTCCTGGAGAAGCAGTGAGCTTGGCAGGGCAGCAGCAGAGCACTTGAGGGGAAAGCAAAAGAAGCAAGAAGAGGGTGGAGGCAGAGACACGAAAAGCACTTGAGCCTTCGTGTCCAAAGTAAGAACTGACTCTGCATTTTTAGTCAAATTTCTTCAAAGCCAGTTTGAAATTGGCTTCCTGTCTCTTGCAAAATAAATTATTGTAGATGGTTAGCCACCCAAGCTAGCATCTAGGAACTCATCCTCAATTTCTTCTCTCTCTCTCTTTCATAGCCCAGATGCTGTCAATTTCATCTTTTTAAATGTTTCTTCAATTCGCTCTCTCCCTTCTGGTCCTACTAATATTGTGCTCTTTAAGGCTTTCATTATCTTTGCCTGAGTTATTTTAGCTGCCTCTTAATTGGTCTTGCTGTTTCTAGTCTTGTATTTCTCAAATTCACACTTCTGTCCAAATTTGATCATGAAATTCCCCTTCTTAAAATTATTCAACTGCTCTGCATCACTACAAAATAATGTGGCATGATTTAATAATCTATTTGGCTGTTTCTTTTCCTTCATCTCTCCACATTGCAGCTTTATCTTTAGGTTTCAGTGATATCAAACTGCATGTGTTTCCTGCCATATATTATGTACTTTCTTGCCTTCATATTTTTATTTATAATTTTCTCCTCCCTTTTCTCCTCCCTGGCTAATGTCCATGTACATATTTCTACTCTCTCGCTAGTGTCATAATTTAGCCATCATCTCTCTCTGGAAACTTGCTGGAAATCCCCATGCTTAATTAGATGGCTCTTCCTCTGTGATCCCAGAAGAATTTGTGAACATCTCCATCATTTCACTGGCCACACTGTGGTATAAATATCTGTTTACAGTCTTCATCACCCATTCCATTCCCAAGTTGTATCCCAAAGTCAGGCATACGACAAATATTCATTAAATATTTGCTTAATGGATAAATGCATACACATGTGATAATAATACACAAGAAAAATATACGTTAAAATATAGAAGCCCCCAAATGCATTTTGAGTAAAGTCAGCCCTATTGGTATAAGGACTGATACCCAAAAGACCCTTTTGAATATAGCAAAGTACTTTTTAATAGATGGTTGCTAAAAACAAAATTAGCTATATTAATTTGTGGACATAGTTATGGTGAAAGCGTAGATTAAAACATAAATTATTGGGTGGGCATGATGACTCACACCTGTAATTCCAGCACTTTGCAGGGCCAGGGCAGGAGGATCACTTTGGGAGATCAGGAGTTCGAGACTAGCCTGGCCAACATGGTAACTCTGTCTCTACTGAAATATAAAAATTAGCTGGGTGTGGTGGCTTGCATGCCTATAATCCCAGCTGGTCGAGAGGCCAAGGTAAGAGAATTGCTTGAACCTGAGAGGCAAAGGTTGCACCGAGCTGAATTATGCCACTACACTCTAGCCTGGGCAACAGAGCAAGATGTCTTAAAAAAACTAAAAAAAAAAAAAAAGAAAAAACGAAAAACAGTAAATTATTGTTATATCTTGAAACTATTAGAAAAACAATTCTTGAAAGTACAACATGTAACAATTATGCAAATTGGAGTTGCTCATATTTTATTCCTCCCTTTGTCCCATGTAGACAATGTAAAAATTGCCAAGAATGTTTTTGATCAAATAACAAGTATTTTTCAACAACTTAGGCTCTACTCAGACAAATGAGAGAGGATTAACAATATGTCTTCTTGAAAGCTCATGGCATCTAGTCAAGTGAGTACATCCAAAATCTAATAAATTTTGAATAAAAATGTATATCAGTGAGTGAGCCATTACGTTCTCTGTTACCAGCTGCATGACATTGTAAGAAAAACAACAATATTATTTAACTTTTTGATAGTATACATATTTTAAAAACCTGTGCTAATAGACCCACAAAAACCTGAAAACGGTTTCCTTTTAGATGTTAATTAAGGAATTATTATTTCTTATGAGTCATACATTAAGAGATCACCCCCCTACAGTGAACTTATATTTTAAAAGTGTTAATAACACATTGTCTACATCTTTTCCTTCTCATCAATATAAAGGTACAAAAAAACGTTTTATTGCGAATATCACATAATAAGATTAACAAACCAAAATTCAGTTCTCACTTTATATATTTTGCTGAACTGTTGTTTATAACTTAACAATTTTATTAAAAAAAAAAAAAGGCATTGATGTAGGTTAGCCTCTAGAGGAATTATTTTTCTGAAAGGCTTTTTTTGGTAAGTGTACTCTTTAAACATGAGCAAGCACTTACTGAATACCTACTATGTGGGTAACCCAACACCAAAATAAAGGAATATGTTATATGTTTAGTTTCATAAACGTTGATAGTCTAATGAGGGATCAGATTCATAACTAAATTTTTATAGTAAAATGTGGAAGTTCTGTAAAAAAAAAATAAAAACCACAGGAACATAGATAAAGGTCCTTGCATTAATCTGATCAGATGAAGACTGAAATCAACTCTACAATTGTAGAAGAGATGTTAGAAAATCAACATTTGTTTCTGTTACGAGACGCAAGAACTTCAATTTTTGATTTCTGCTTCAACAATCTAAAGTGTTCTCTAGTAAACTTAATATTCAACCATTCACTACAGTTTATTGAGTCTATAATGGGTGCCAGGCATGTGCTAGGTACTAAGGAAAAACTAGTGAAAAAAAACTTGCAGAGCCAACTTCAGGTGGAAGAGGCAGGTATGTGTGCAAGCTACTCTAGCACAAGGTGCCAAGTGCTATGCAAGAAAAAGTACAGGCATCTGAATAGCTTTGGATAGGAAGCTTACCCTGATTGGGCAGCAGGGATGGCTTTTCTAGACAGAGGTATTTCTAAGCAAAGCTAGTGGAATTTATAGAAGATATTCAGAGAAAATTCTAATCAGAAAAAAACATCATATATGCAGACCTGAAGGCAAAAATAAAGCATGGCTTACTGAGGGGATTAAAACAAAGATAGGTAGTTTTAACTGGCTCTTGAGGTCTAAGGAATGGGAGAGGCCAACACTAAGTCTAGAGAGGTAAGTAGGGCTTGCAAGCCTGGTCTCGAGTTGGGACTTTGACCTATGGGCAAAGAATAGGAAGAATGACTTGATTCCAACGATGTTTTAGGATACTCCAGTTGCATGGTGGAGACAGAATTAGAAACAGTTCAAGAAGGAAAGCAGAGGGATATTTCATCCCACATGGAGTACAAAGGGAAAGGAAGATTTTTGGGTGGCTCTAATTTCTTTCAATATTGTCGCCACCTCAGTTTCAGACATGGGGGCTTCCTTCTAGGGGTGAAAATTGTAGCAACTCCTTCGCTAATCCTCTCTTTTTCAATCTCTTTTCCCAGCCATCCCCACAGTCCTCTGAATCCCTAACAGCAGCTTTCCTGGCTTTTGGTCATCCCTTACTTGCTCCCACTGCCCCATTCTCCCAGAGTGGTGGAGGAGGGCAAATTAGGACCAAGAATTTTAAAAACATTCTAGATAGACTATTTAAAAGAAAATCAGATCATAAATACAAATGTTAACCTTGAAGGCAAGAACACCTTCAAAGTGTGCTTTCAGTATGTCAAATAAGTACTGTATCTGTCTCCCCTCCAAATCTGTGTTAGGCTGTCCTTGTACTGCTATAAAGAAAATACCTGAGAGTGGGTAATTTATAAAGAAAAGAGGTTTAATTGGCTCATGGTTCTGCAGCTGTACAAGCTGTACAAGCATCATCCGTTCAGCCTCTGAGGAGGCCTTGTGGAGCTCTTACTCATGGTGGAAAGTGAAGCAGGAACTGGTTTATCACATGCTAAAAGCGGGAGCAAGAGAGTTGGTGGGGGCTGGCTGGAGAGACACGGAAGGTGCCATACACTTAAACAACCAGATCTGGGGAGAGCTCACTCACTATTATGAAAACAGCATCAATTCATGAGGGATCCACCCCCACAACCCAAACACCTCCCAACAGCTCCCCCCGACCAACACTGGGGATTACAATTCAATATGAGATTTGACAAGGATATATATTCAAATTACATCTTTCTACCCTTGGCCCACAAAATCTTGCGTCCTCCTTGCATTGCACAATAAAATCATGCCTTCTCAACAGTCCCCCAGAATCTTAATTCAGTTCAACATCAACTCAATTAAAAGTCTGAAGTCCAAAGTCCAAAGTCTCATTTGCAAATGAGTTCCTCCTACCTATGCATCTATAAAATCAACTCCCAAAACACAATGAGGGTACAGGCATTTGGTAAACATTCCCATTCTAAAAGGGAAAAAATGGCCAAATGAAAGGGGGTACAGGCCCCACACAAGTTCAAAACACAATAGGGCAGTCATTAAATCTTAAGGCTTCAAAATGACCTTTGACTCCATGTCCCTCATCAAAGACACACTGAAGCAAAGGGTGTACCCCAAGGCCTTGGGCAGCTCTGTCCTTGTGGCTGCTCCCTACTGGAGCTGTGGAAAAAGGCCACCACCCTCCAGACTCCTGAATGTTAGAGCCACAACACTTGTGGTGACCTTGTTCCCATAGCTCCACTAGGCAGTGCCCCAGTGGGCACTCTGCATGGAGGCTCCAATCCCACATTTCCTTTCCACACTTCCCTAGTAGATGTTTTCTGTAAGTGCTCCTTCCCCCTGCATCGGGCTTCTGCCTTGGCACCCAGCCTTTCTCATACATCCTCTGAAATCTAGGCAGAGGCTGCTAAGACTTCACTTTGGTACTCCGTGCTCTCACAGGCTTAACATCACACGGAAACAGCCAGCGCTTATAGCTCGTGGCCTCCAGAGCAGTGGCCAAGACATAGCTGGGTGTCTTTGAGCTACGGCTGGATCTGGAGCAGCCTGAATGCAAGGAGCAGTGTCCCGAAGCTGTGCGGGGCAGCAGGGCACTAGGCCTGGCCCACAAAACCATTTAGCCCCCCTAGGGCTCAGGACCAGTAATATGAGGGGCTATCTCAGAGATCTCTGAAATGCCTTTAAGACCTTTTTCTCATTGTGGTTATCAGCATCTGGTTCCTTATTAGTTATACAAATCTTTCTAATAAGTGGTTACTCCACAGCCTGCTTGAATTTCTTTTCCCCCAAAAGCTTTCTTTTTCTGCCATATGGCCAGGCTGCAAATTTTCCAAATGTTTATACTCTGCTACCCTTTTGAATATAAATTCCAACTTTAAATCATTTCTTTGCTCCCACATCTGAATGTAGGTTGTTAGAAGCAGCCAGGCCATATCTTGAACATTTTGCTGCTCAGCAATTTCTTCTGCTTGATACACTAAATCATCACTCTGAAGTTCAACCTTCCACAGATACCTAGGGCATGAAGAGAATGTAGTCAAGCTCTTTGCTAAGGCATAATATACATTACCTTTGCTGTAGTTACCAATAAGTTCTTCATTTCCTTTTGAGACCTTATCAGCCTGGATTTCACTGTCCTTATCACTATCAGCATTGTGGTCACAACCATTTAACGAGCCTCTAAGAAGTTCCAAACTTTCCCTCATCTTTCTCTTTTTCTGAGCCCTCCAAACTTTTCCAACCTCTGTCTTGTATCCAGTTCCAAAACAGCCTCCACATTTTCAGTTATCTTTATAGCAACTCTTCTGTACCAGTTTTCTGTATTAGGCCATTTGTGCATTGCTATAAATAAGTATCTGAGGCTGTGTAATTTATACATATAAGAGGTTTAATTGGCTCATGCTTCTGCAAGTTGTACAATCATGGTGCTGGCATCTACTTGGCTTTTGGGGAGGCCTCATTGAGCTTTTATTCATGGTGGAAGGCAAAGTGGGAGCAGGCACGTCTCAGGATGAAAGCAGGAGCAAGAGGGAGCGTGGACTGGGGGTGGGGTGGCGCGCTGCACAGTTAAACAACCAGATCTTGTGAGGACTCACTCAGTATTGTGAGAACAGCAACAAGCTATAAGGGATCCCCATGACCCCACATAACCCAAATACCTCCCATCAGGCCCCACCTCCAGCAATGAAGATTACAATTCAACATGAGGTTTGGTAGGGACACATATTCAAACTATATCAACTTCCAGTTAATTCTTTAAAAAATATTCCTTTTATGATATGAATTTTCCCTTCCACCCCTTTGTTTGTCCCACACTGAGAGTGGATAGAGAGTGAGATGTCCTTGGTGAAGGATGTCCTTGGTGAAGTTGGGGAGGAAAAAAAAATCCTCCAGATACACAAGAACCTATGAATTAAACTAAGGTTCTTAAATAACGAATGTCCAAAATGTACTATGGTATTTTCTATTTCAAAGCCAAAGGCAAAAAACAAAGAACACATCAATATCTTACCAAGTCATGCAAAGAAATTTTCCAGCAGTATAAATCTGTGAACTCTGTTCACTGAATGATATGAAATTCAAATTCTAAAATTGGGTATTTTTATCGCCAGATCCACGTCTCACTGTGAAGAGTCACCAGCAAAGGGTAGCTTATGTTTGGACATGAAAGTTTGCTGTGACAACTGAAGCAGGTTTATCAAATTAGCTGTACTTAGTGGAGAGCCAGCTGACCACAACTTTTTTTCTCCTACCTCGCTCTATAAAACTGTGTTTTGGGCCCTTCTCCCTTGTGCCTGACCAATATATTAGACAGAGGCCACAACCTTCCAGTGGCTTTCAGATTT
This sequence comes from Sapajus apella, assembly GCF_009761245.1. Taxonomy (NCBI): domain Eukaryota; kingdom Metazoa; phylum Chordata; class Mammalia; order Primates; family Cebidae; genus Sapajus; species Sapajus apella. The sequence continues at coordinate 8,097,320 of NW_022437007.1, read as the reverse complement.
TGGCACAACTTCATTTTTAGTTATTAAAATGTTGCTCCAAGTGAATGCCATAATTCCAGTCTCTCAATGTGCCCCAACTCAGATGCAGCCATGAATTCTGCAGTTGAGCCTGGAAGTGGGTAGCTTGCCCAACTGTTTTCCCGATTTGTCCCTCCACAGCCCCTTCTCCTCTCATCATGCTGCAGCTGGCTGCCCTAGGATGAGGAAAGGGTGAAGGAATGAGAGTGAAAGGACCAATTCTTAAGGGACTGATGCTCTTGCAATATGGAATATGGGCCTTCTGTCATGGCAAATGCCCAAATAAAGTTTCTCTCATTTTGGATTTGAGAATTTCACATTCCCATCTTCACCCCTCCCCCTTCTCCAACACAGTACTGTTTCCTAAACCAAGTGATGCATTTTTTTGGCTAACATTTTCCTTACAATTGTCACTCAACTCTTGCCCCAGTGGTTTTCACAGAGGAGCAGAGCAGGCGTTAGTGTAGGGTTCTTTTCTGATGACTCACACCTGGCTACCTTCCAAGCTATTGCTTCTGGCTTTGGGAAACATTACACTTCTTTTGCCCACAGAATTCTTTAAGGCCTGGCCACTCCCCTGGCAGCTGCAATCTTTGCTCTGAATTTTGAGCAACTCCAATGCTAGACTCTTCTAGGAAAGAATCAATTATGAATGTCTCAACCAGTTGCTTCCATTTGAATCCAGAGGATCAAAAACTACTAAGTACTTTTTTTATGATCAGAAATACCTGAATTTCTGCAGCTTAACCCAGTCAGATGAGGAAATGCTTTTTTTTTTTTTTTTGAGATGGAGTTTTGCTCTTGTTGTCCAGGCTGGAGTGCAATGGCACGATTTCAGCTCACTGCAATCTCCACCTCCCGGTTTCAAGTGATTTTCCTGCCTCACCCTCCTGAGTAGCTGAGATTACAGGCATGTACCACCACACCCGGCTAATTTTTTTGTATTTTTAGTAGAAACAGGGTTTCTCTATGCTCATCAGACTGGTTTCGAACTCCTGACCTCAAGTGATCTGCCCACCTCAGACTCCCAAAGTACTGGGATTACAGGTGTGAGTCGTCGCGCCCAGCGAGGTGATATATTTTTATGTTTCTAGAAAGCTGGAAAGCATCCCGTTTTCTTCAAATGACTATCTTAAATCAACTACTTCAAAGGTTCTTAACATGCCTTGTCGTTAGCTGTGGATTTTGAGCCAAAACTCCTAGACTACAGAAAAGTCTCACCTTAACATATACTTCACAATAGGAGAGTTACAGTAACTTTAGGAGAGCATATTTAGGATGATGTTGGTGCTCCTGGAGCTTAAACGCATATACAAGAACCAAGGTCTACTTTAATCATGAAATTAGTAACCCTGGGTTAAAATTCTCCACAGGGCATCTGATCCAATTCTACAGGCAATAATTTAACCGATAGTAAAAGAACTTTAATAAGATTTTTTTTCCAACTTGGCTTAAATACCCCTTAGATACAAAGAAATCCTTATATCACAAAGCTGACCAAACCATTTCTGTATAGTTCTAAATGTTGGAAAGTTTGAATTTACATGGAGTCAAAATTTATCTGTATGTACATTTCACCCAATTTTTCAGATTTATCACCTAAAATCTCATAAAACTTGACCAGAGCTTGATTTGGCTTTCTGGAAGAGTCAGTGTCTAGGATTGGAGTTACTTGGAGATCAGAGCCAAAATTGCAGTCATGAAGCTCACTTTTCCTAAGTTTGTTAGGCTGCAGAAACATCCCAGCACTTTGGGAAGCCAAGGCGGGTGGATCATTTGAGGTCAGGAGTTTGATCAGCCTGGCCAACATGGTGAAACCTCATCTCTAATAAAACTGGACGGGCGGGGGCCTCATGCCTGTAATCCCAGCACTTTGGGAGGCCGAGAAGGGCAGATCACAAGGTCGGGAGTTTGAGACCAGCCTGACCAACATGGTAAAACCCTGTCTCTTCTAAAAACACAAAAATTAGCTGGATGTGATGACCCGTACCTGTAATCCCAACTACTCAGGAGGCTGAGGCAGGAGAATCACTTGAACCCAGGAGGCAGAGGTTGCAGTGAGCTGAGACAGCACCATTGCACTCTCACCTGTGTGGCAGAGTGAGGCTCCATTCAAAAAACCAAACCAAAACAAAACAAAAACAGACCTTTCTGATCTTGGGGACCAAGTACTAAGGAGTTTATGTTTCTTAGGGTTCAGGAGTGAGTGGAGTCACTGATGATTTCCTCTTCCATGGAAGTGTCAGAGTCTACGATTAGATTTCCTTAAAAATCAGATAAAGGATTGAGTCAGAAAACTCACTAATCCATATGGTTGCCCTAAACGTTTTTTTAGAATAGTGCTCATTTCCCATGTGGACTATTCTTCTTTAAACTAAATTTCCCCCCAATTTTTCACTGTATGACAGGTTTTGAAGTTTCCTTACTATTTGGTGACACTTTTGTTATTTTCCAGTTTTTCCAACATCCTAGTTATAGTATGGTGGCCAGAATTTCTAACAATGCCAGAATGAATGAAACAGGAAACCACTTCTATTAAGAGTTAACTTTAAAACAAGAGTAAAATCATGACCCTTGTATAGATATAAAAACACATACATGTTTAAGATTTCATAAAATCGATAAGGAAATCAGGCAGACATTTTAACCATTTCAAAAGAAATCTAAAGAACAGATAGATTTATAAAGCAGAAATATTGAAAAGAAGGCACAGCTATAGACAAAACTGCTGTTTTGTTTTTGTTTTTGTTTCTCTTGATAGTGGGAAGAGTCAGATAACCAGGAGACTGTCTCGAGTCTAGATAATGCAAAGTTCTCCACTGAAACACAGATATTTTTCTTACACTTCCTTGCTCTAGATATTATGATTTAAAATTCAGCAGGATAATGATAAACATAGAACCCAACACCTAATAGTTGTAAAATTGCCATATAGCTTTAAAAAGTTTCATTATATTATCAAGTTTAATAGAATATACCAGTAAACACTGAGGTTAGTCTTAACTTATGAAAAAAAAGAGTAGATGTTGAAAGTTTGATCTTCTGTGGTGTATCTTAAATGATCAATGGTTTGCTAATTATATCATTTCTCTCAAGTTTTCAATATTCCCTGATCTGGATTTACTAGTTCCAAATTAGTTAACAAATTCAAGCTCATTGAAAAAATATCAACTTAATTAATAAGGCTGCTATATGTATAACATACAAAATAAGTAAAAAATACAGTTTTTTACAGATAAATTATATTTTAGTTTAACAGAACAAGGAGAAGATATATATATATATATATAAACATATTAAAGGCAAATTATAACTCATTTAAAGGCAAAAGATAAGCTATTGGTATTTTTTAAATGAATTAATATGTTAGGTTGGAAGAATCAGAAAGAATTTAATGGGAAGATTGAATTTCCACAAATTTCAATAAGACAAAGAATACCCACAGAGAAGGAAACAAAAAATAGTGGATCCTAGATTAGAATAATTGGAAATATTGCTGGATCATTCAAGAGTCTTGATTGCCAAGTTAATGAATTTGTATTTAATTCATAAACAAAATAGAACTAGTAGAATTTTTTAATGTTATTTACATAATAAAAACAATTTTGTGATTTAATCTAACATAGTTACCAAGGGCACATTGGAAAACACAGAAATTGAGATAAGAAGACCACTAGAAAGTAAAATTTATGTAACTTGACAGCAATTTTCTTTTGACTATGAAGCAAAAGGGGATACAAGTAGAGAAGGAAGAGAAAAAAATGAAAGTTGATTCCAAATGTTCTAGTAAAAAATCTCTATTAGCTTCCTACAGCTGCTATAATCAATTACTACAACTGGTAGGCTTAAACGACAGAAATTTATTCTCCCACTGGTCTGAAGTCTAGAAATCCCAAATCCTGGTGTCAGCAGGGACATGCTTCCTCTGCAAGCTAGGGAAGAACCTTACTAACCTCTTCCTAGCTGTTGGTGACTCCTGCAATCTTTGCCTTCCTTGGCTTGCCGCTGCATCACATCAATCTCTATCTTCACATGGCCTTCTTCTTTGTATTTTTCTTCTGTAGCTCTGGCAATCACTTCTTAAACGGACACCGGTCATTGGATTTTTAAGACTTGCCCTAATCCAATTTGAGTTCCTCTTGATCCTTCACTATCTGCACAAACTCTGTCTCTAAATAAGGTCATCTTCTGTGGTTCTTGGTATACACACATTTTTGATAGACACTTATTTAATACACTATAGATAACTTGGAAAAACTTGGTGTCATGACTTCTAATAAATATTCTGCTCTGTGCTCTTAGAAAAGCAGTTATTTGGGAAGGCAAATTCAGGTTAAGATTCTGGGAGCCAGATTTGTGAATGGAAAAGGCTGGAGTAGACCAACTCTTGGCTATCAATTGCAGAACCAAAAACAACAACAACGACAATAATAATAATAAAAGATGGACTCAGTCATGAAATTTAAATTATGAAAAAAGAAGACATTCTAAACAAAGCTTTGGTCTAAATTAGTGAAATAAAGAAGCAGAAACCAGGTAAGAAATAAAGTACCTTGGCTCCCCGAATATTACCAACTTGGTCCATTGCTAAGGCAAAGCTGAGTTTATTGCTTACTCTACAAGGAGGAATACCACATCCACATAGCTTTGGCAGTATCTCACAGAAGGAGAAGGTAAAGTTTATTGAAAATGAGAAATTTGGTTTAAGTTAGGTCTTTTAATGCAAGGACTTGAGTAGGATTGCATAATGATCACAAATGACAGTCAAGGACTGCTGGAAACCACAACATGAGGATTTTGAGGAGAGGAAATTAAAGAATCTTAGGGCTCAGATTATTGATGCTTTCCACTGAAAAGCTGATGGGTCTTTCAAAAAGTTCTTCGAATTAAGAGGCAGATCATTTACCTGTGCAAAAGTCCGCAGGGAAAGTAAAATCATGCTAATGAAGTCAGTTAATAGCAAACTTCTGTTAATGTGAACAATAAAATGTGGTTTCTGTTCTCTGTGCCCTTTCTGAGTATGAAGGCAGACAGCTTTAGGTCTTCACGGGAAACAGATCAGAAAGTCACAGTCAGTAGGTTTGGAATGAAGAGCCAGGAATAAAACTCTAGATGAAATCTTTGAGGTGCAGACCACAGAGCCTAAGATAAACTTTTGTTGTGCTTTCATTTTATTAAAGGATGTCTGCTAACTTGACCAAAGGTTAAAAAGAGTTGTGAGTATATACAAATTTTGAAACAGTAACAATAAATCCAATAAGGAAATGATAATAAAATTAAGAAATATAAGGCTTTAGGAAATACCGTATTGTTGTATTTAAAAATAAACTGGATAGTTTCCATGAAGGTTTATGGTAGACATTACTAAAGCTTCCTGATAACCAATTGTCTTCTTTGTGGATTTGTGAAACACTATACTGACCAGTCCTCTTTCAAATAGGCAAAGCCATGTGATTAGCTATGACAATAGCTTGGGAGTGGAAACAACTTCCATGTGTTACTTCTGGACTGAGGCAATAAAAATCTGTTGCATGATCCTCCTCATTCTTTTTCAACCACTTAGACTCTGGTGGCTATATATGGTGATTCTGGATCCACAAGATAAAACCAGTCTAGATCTGACTCATTTGGAAGGGAGCTGCCCTCGAGAGTCAGTAGACTTGCACCGAACTTTCTGTAGTCCAGAAATACACTCCTTTGCACGCACATTGTGTGTGTGTGTGTGTGTGTGTGTGTGTGTGTGAATCCAATAGAGTTTTGGAATTTGTTTATTCCCATATTATATCCTATCCTACCTGATACTTACAGTAATACTATACAAAAAACTGTAAGTGAAATGAAGAAATGATAACAGACTGGTTGAAAAAAAATCATAAAATAATTGTTGAAAGGACTTTGATGATAAAGAAAAAGAAGAGAGGTGATTTCAAGGTCCCAAAAGAAAAAGCACATTTTTCATGTTTTATCTAATTTTTAAAAATTTGGATGACAGAGCACTAAAACATTCAGAATTAACTTTTCAGATTTTTAAGATCATAAATTAAGCCCTTTTCATCAGATAATGTCACTCTTTACCTTCTGATCCCCAGGACTCATATTAAAATTCATGCATTTGGTCATTTGCCAAGAATTTGACCTTAGAGCCAGGAGTTTGATCTCACTAAAACTAAAGGCATGCATTACGTCACTTTGCTCTTTTAAAAAAATATTCCCTGTCCCTCTATCCTCCAGTTTATTGAAATATATTTTGATAGTATTTAACATAAAACTATTTTAATTTTTTTTATTTTATCATAGACTATTTCCTTGAGAAATTGTTTTTATACTCTTTCTATCAATTGCCAGTTAAGTACAATGTGTTCTCATCATTCCAGGAAGCAGCGTTATGGCTGTCAAAAATGATGTGTTGCATAATCAGTAACAGTAAATAGGCTAATTCTTTGAAGCCATTCCTGCTGGAAGGTGTATAAGAATATTCACTGGAAAGTGTCAAAGTATACCTGCCAACAATTGAAGTCTAGGAGTTGAAAGAATTAGGGAGATAAATAAGGAAATGTGCTATAACTGTCTTGAAATATTGAAATATTAGACTGGGAGGGCATTGTGAAAGTACACAGTGATCCCTTGTTTTATGTGGCAAAGTGCTCTGTTGAGCAAAAAAGTTATCCATGATTAACCTGATTTTACTGCTAAGTCCTGAGAATATGTTCTGTAAAAATGTATTACTGTGAGAGAAAACGAACCCTCTGCTATTCAAAGTCCAGTGCACAATAAGTATTCAATACATTTTGGTAATAAAGGAAGTAAAAATGAAATAATACAGTCACTGAGCAACTGGTCTAGAAAATGAAAACCTATCTTTTAGTAACATTTAGACAAGCTTTTCCTCTAGGGTTCTTGTCTTCATTGTAAAAGCTTGGGCTGTTAGTGGATAATCTCTCCCGGAGAATAATGGAGCCAGAGTGTTAGGTTCAGGCTCATGTTGTGAATAACTGAGCTGGATTTGGGAATGGGGATGTGGGTCACATGAATGGTGACAGTTGGTTTAAGTGGTTGAGCCCATTTTGGGACTATGATTTGAGTGACAGTCTTGGGAGGAAGCCAAAGCAGAAATAAGGCAGATGTCCAAAAGAATCACCAGACGTTCTCCTCTGAAAAAGAAAAGAAATCAGGTTAAGGCAATGGAGCAGAAAACAGGAAAAACATAAGAGAGAGGATGAATGCTGGAACCCAAACAAATTCTTGGAAATGAAGCGTAGTTAATTGCAAGCACTTCCTAGAAGATAAGGTAAATGTGCCGTGGCAAAGACTACTAGCACTAACCTTACTTCCTTAGTATTAACGACCTTCCTGCTCGATGAACATATTGCAGTCCAGGAAAAATTGAGGACATGTCCCATCATCTCTTGTAGCTACTTAAGGTCAAATGACTAAATTTTACCCAATAAACTGTAGTAAAAGTGCTGTGTGATACTTAGGGAAAATATACTTAAGAATATATACTTTAAAGAAAATAGACTTTATGTACACACACATCACATTGTACACACAACACACACACACTCTCACATGCACAGACACACACACACACATATTCCCTTACAATACAAAGTACAAAATAAAAATAAAGTGCAAAACACAATATAAAATAAATGGAAAAAATAAAACATGTCTTAAATATTTATTTAAATTTAATAAATATTTATTATTTAACTATTTAAAAAATACAAAATACAATAGCTATGATAAGCTCCAGAAACCATTTTGGATCATGGGTCTGGAGAAGGCAGAGCAGAAAATGAAAGGAATTTAGGTCTGTAAGGACTTCATGAAGTTTCTATTGCTAACTCTGTATTGTTTATCTCTGGATCTGTTTTACTTAAAATATATGTATGTATGTGTGTATATATATATATATATATATTTCAAGTTATTTCAGTCTATGTTACAGGAAATAAAGGGCCTGATTGGCCTGGACAGTTACAGCTATTTCTCGTTTTTTCTCCATAAATGGAGTTGTCTTGAATACAATAGAAACGTTTTGGAGACACATCTAAGTTCGAGCTTGACAAACATTGAAGGTGACTCACAATGCTAAGCACTCACTAAGCCTTGAAACCTTTAATTGGTTTTGTGTCACAGTCCAGAGCAGAATGTACTTTGTAATGGTAGTTTTATATATATCTTGGTGAATTGATAGTATTCAGCCTATGATTTAGATAGCAAGAAACTTTGACCAACACTCTAATACTTCAGATAAAGAGACTGATTAAGGTCTTGACCAAAGAAAGATAAAAAAACCAATTTATAGCAGAAATAAAACTAGCAACTAGGTATAGTGATTTTCAATCTATTTTCTTTCTATTCTACTACAACGCCAGTATTTCAAAAGGGACAAAACTTTCTTTACTTTTGTCAAGATGTAGTTCTATAAGTTCTCTCATTGACCACAGATACTGTTTGGTATATAGTTTGAAGGCCTAGAAAGTTATCTTTCAAAAAGTACACAGAATAATTTACAATTTTTGAATTTTATTTTGTAAAGTTTATATAAATTTCCATTCCTACCAGAACTATACTTTCATACTGACACCTTAAAACACAAATAGCATTCCATATTAGTATGTCTAAAGGTTTTACACAAATAGCATTCCATATTAGTATGTCTAAAGGTTTTTTTTCCTCTGGTACAGAGAGCATCTAGATGATTCTAACATATGTCCAGAAATCAGTAGTGGATTCAGATTTTGTGCAGACCTGGACTTATAAAATTTGGAGGCATTTCTTTAAAAGGAAAAAAAATTACAAAAAATGAAATCTCCAGTTTTGTATACGAAAAGCAAAGAAATCACATGAAACATAAATTTTTAAAAAGTGACAAATTCCACAAACATTATACAATTGAGAAAAATAATATGCTATTTTATAAATCGACCATCTGATACATCCCTCTATTAAATTTCCCCTACATTAATTTGAGGTATAGCTGAATTCACCTCTTTCTGTGACTCAATTTTGTAATAACCCTTGCTAGAAGAGAAAAATCATTATAAAACAAAAGAGAAAATGCTTATTCTTTTCTATTGCATGGTGGGTCAAAGTTTACTTATTTTTGATGGGTTAGAAATGATTGTTTTAGTTTTTCAACCTGTTATTGGCAATTTGTTGTAAATTTTAGGATTGTGATAATATTAAAGGAAACCTCCATCTTGTTTATTTCACATGAGAATTGTATGATTTTAGGACATTTCAAGTTTTCTTGTGCCATGACTCATTTTTACTGGAATGTCAAGGTCATTCACTGAAGTGTCAATGTCCTTATTGTAGTTGCATGATGTGAATTGCATATTAGTTTTTACTAATGCTAAAAAATAGTGTTAATATTTCATGTTAGTTAAATCATGTTAGTGCTTCATTTTAAATCAATTAGAAATTAATAAGATCGTGAATAGCTTGACATGGGCAAGCTTATTTTAGGCCAAGGAAAAAGCATTAACAAAATCATGGTCTGGCAATTGTAAGGCACTCAGTTAGACTAAAACATTGTGTAGAGTAGGGCACCATTGGGTGATTCGATCAGAAAAGTGTGTTGAAGCTAAATTGGGAGGTAGAACATAGTATCAAATTCCGGTAAATAGTTGCGGGCAGACTGTATTGCTTGTAAGTTAAGTAATCAAAGGCCTGTTAGTAGATCACAAAGACAACAAAAGGTAATATAATGCACTGTTAAGATCATGAGAAAGTGAAAAAACGGCTCAGCTGGCAGATAGTGAATGGTGTTCCTAACTCATAAACAATGCTCAGACAAAAAACGTTCACTCTGCAACCATAAAAGGGACTAAACATCCCCCTCTTCTGATTCACGTGAGAGATTGCTGCTTCTTTACAAAGGCAATTGTAGCTCTGCTTTAATTCTTCTGCCTTCTAGATAAAAACTATTACGATACCTGGGCTCTATCACAGTGTTCACATGTGAGGGTTACAGATAATCATTGGCACAGGCTGGTGGCCCAGCATCTGAATATTTCACCAGAGGTGACGTGGGCAATGTCCTGGCCATTGTGGTGACCCTGACATTTAAAAGATTTGGGGGAGACACAAAAAACCCTTCAAAAAATCAATAAATCCAGGAGCTGGTTTTTTGAAAAGATCAACAAAATAGATAGACCGCTAGCCAGATTAATAAAAAAGAAAAGAGAGAATAACCAAATTGATGCCATAAAAAACGATAAAGGGGATATCACCACAGATTCCACAGAAATTCAAACCATCATCAGCGATTATTACAAACAACTCTATGCACATAAACTAGTAAACCTGGAAGAAATGGATAAATTCCTGGACACTTGCCTCCTCCCAAGCCTAAACCAGGAAGAAGCCGAAACCCTGAACAGACCCATAACAAGGTCTGAAGTTGAGGCAGCAATTAAGAGCTTACCACCCAAAAAGAGCCCAGGTCCAGACGGGTTCACAGCCGAATTCTACCAGACATACAAAGAGGAGCTGGTACCATTCCTTCTGAAACTATTCCAAACAATACAAAAAGAGGGAATTCTTCCCAAATCATTTTATGAGACCAACATCATCCTGATTCCAAAACCCGGCAGAGACTCAACAAGAAAAGAAAACTTCAGGCCAATATCCATGATGAACATAGATGCAAAAATCTTCAATAAAATACTGACAAGCCAATTGCAACAGACATCAAAAAGCTTATCCACCATGATCAAGTAGGCTTCATCCCGGGGATGCAAGGCTGGTTCAACATACACGAGTCTGTAAGTGTAATTCACCACATAAACAGAACAGACAAAAACCACATGATTATCTCAATTGATGCAGAGAAGGCCTTTGACAAAATTCAACAGCCCTTTATGCTAAAAACCCTCAATAAGCAAGGTATTGATGGAACGTATCTCAAAATAATAAAAGCTATTTATGACAAACCAACAGCCAATATCATCCTGAATGGGCAAAAACTGGAAGCATTCCCCTTGAAATCTGGCACTAGACAAGGATGCCCTCTCTCACCACTCCTATTCAATATAGTACTAGAAGTTCTAGCCAGAGCAATCAGGCAAGAAAAAGAAATAAAGGGCATTCAAATAGGAAAGGAGGAAGTCAGATTGTCTCTATTTGCAGACGACATGATTGTATATCTAGAAGACCCCATCGTCTCAGCCCCAAATCTCCTGAAACTGATAAGCAGCTTCAGCAAAGTCTCAGGATACAAAATCAATGTGCAAAAATCACATGCATTCCTATACACCAATAACAGACTTACAGAGAGCCAAATCAAGAACAAACTTCCATTCACAATTGCCACAAAGAGAATAAAATACCTAGGAATACAACTAACAAGGAACGTAAAGGACCTCTTCAAGGAGAACTACAAGCCACTGCTCAATGAAATAAGAGAGGACACAAACAGTTGGAGAAACATTCCATGTTCATGGTTAGGAAGAATCAATATCGTGAAAATGGCCATACTGCCCAAAGTAATTTACAGATTCAATGCTATCCCCATCAAGCTACCAATGACCTTCTTCATAGAACTGGAAAAAACCACCTTAAACTTCATATGGAACCAAAAGAGAGACCGCATAGCCAAGTCAATTCTAAGCAAAAAGAACAAAGCAGGGGGCATCACACTACCAGACTTCAAACTATACTACAAGGCTACAGTAATCAAAACAGCATGGTACTGGTACCAAAACAGAGATATAGACTAATGGAACAGAACAGAGGTCTCAGAGGCAACATAACATATCTACAACCATCCGATCTTTGACAAACCAGACAAAAATAAGCAATGGGGAAAGGATTCCCTGTTTAATAAATGTTGTTGGGAAAACTGGCTAGCCATGTGCAGAAAGCAGAAACTGGACCCCTTCCTGACACCTTACACTAAAATTAACTCCAGATGGATTAAAGACTTAAACTTAAGACCTAACACCATAAAAACCCTAGAAAAAATCTAGGCAAAACCATTCAGGACATAGGTGTAGGCAAGGACTTCATGACCAAAACACCAAAAGCATTGACAACAAAAGCCAAAATAGACGAATGGAACCTAATCAAACTCCACAGCTTCTGCACAGCAAAAGAAACAGTCATTAGAGTGAATCGGCAACCAACAGAATGGGAAAAAATTTTGCAGTTTACTCATCTGACAAAGGGCTGATATCCAGAATTTACAAAGAACTAAAACAGATTTACAAGAAAAAAACTAACAAGCCCATTCAAACGTAGGCAAAGGATATGAACAGATACTTTACAAAAGAAGACATTCATGAGGCCAACAAACATATGAAAAAATGCTCATCATCACTGGTCATCAGAGAAATGCAAATCAAAACTACATTGAGATACCATCTCATGCCAGTTAGAATGGCAATCATTAAAAAATCTGGAGACAACAGATGCTGGAGAGGATGTGGAGAAATAGGAACACTTTTACACTGTTGGTGGGAGTGTAAATTAGTTCAACCATTGTGGAAGACAGTGTGGAAATTCCTCAAGGACCTAGAAATAGAAATTCCATTTGACCCAGCAATCCCATTGCTGGGTATATATCCAAAGGATTATAAATCATTCTACTATAGGGACATGTGCACACAAATGTTCATTACAGCACTGTTTACAGTGGCAAAGACCTGGAACCAACCCAAATGCCCATCGAAGATAGACTGGACAGGGTAAATGTGGCACATATACACCATGGAATATTATGCAGCCATCAAAAACGATGAGTTTGTGTCCTTTGTAGGGACATGGATGAACCTGGAAACCATCATTCTCAGCAAACTGACAGAAGAGCAGAAGATGAAACACTGCATGTTCTCACTCATAGGTGGGTGTTGAACAATGAGAACACATGGACACAGGGAGGGGAGCATCACACACTGGGGTCTGTCCAGGGGGGAAATAGGGGAGGGACAGCAGGGGGTGGGGAGTTGGGGAGATATAGCATGGGGAGAAATGCCAGATGTAGGTGATGGGGAGGAAGGCAGCAAATCACACTACCACGTGTGTACCTATGCAACAATCTTGCATGTTCTTCACATGTACCCCAAAACCTAAAATGCAATAAAATAAATAAATGGGAAAAAATAAAAAAAAAATAATAAAAGATTTGGGGGAGTAGTGCTATGTGAAAAATGAAAAGCCACATTTTCCCTTGGATACCCTCAGTCAGTGACTGAATGTGTCAGAGGCACTGGAGTTGGGATATTTCTGCCTGATGTGAAACTTTTCTAATAGACAATCCAATTTCTCCACTGGCCTGGCCAAGATGTTCTCATAGCAGCACTACAGTCAGAAGTTCTTCCTACCCTTTCCTCCTAGCCAATCTCCTTTCACAGATGCCAGACCAACACAGTAGTCTGTGGGCTCTCACTGCCCACTCCTGCTTCCTCTTTTCTTTATTTTACACAGATGTTTCTTTTTATAAATGTCTTGCACTTCTAATTCCAACTTGGCATCTGCTTTCTGGAGGACCTAATCTGACACAGTTAGTAATGAACTTGGACTGAGAGAGCAGGAAGTAGGATGGGGGTCTGTGGACCGATCACTCATTGTCTAATTAGCGTAAAGGATACTGCCCCAAGTGGTGTGAGGGTTACAGATAATCATTGGAACAGGTGGATAGCCCGACATCTGAATATTTCACCAGAGGTGACATGGGAAATGGCCTGGCCGTTGTCGTGATTCTGACATGTAAAAGATTTGGGGGAGTAGTGCGTATGTAAACACGGATGTGGAAAACATTCCAAACCGTGGCACAGTGAGTGGTGAAGCTGGGCCTCCACTTTTGTGGAAAGAGAAGTAACTCAGAGACACAAAGCATGCAAACTTTCAGGCAGTGGTTAATGTACTGGCCAGAAGACTGCTGGAAAGAAAAGTACTAAAAAAATCAGAGATAAAGAAATGGGAGGTAAAGGCATGTAGGTGTATATATAAGAATAGGCCTGAAATGTAAAGATATTTTGAAAAGCACATGTTCATGCCCACCAGAAAACATCCACCATGGAAAAGGTATCAAACAATTATGTGGGCCAAGTGACTTGACCAGACTTTGTCATCAGCCATTCAAGAACTGGCACAATGGACTCATGGATAAGGTGAGCATCATGGCAGAAATAGAAAATATACATGTCCCAACTGTACAGATTCTCACCAAAACTAACCTACTGCTGCCTCTGAATATCTAACTTGCCAGCAATGGAGACTGATACTGAACCCCCAATATGACACCGTTTCTCAAGTAGAACATGTAGATGATTTTCCATCATAGGTGGAAGGGCCATTATCTTCAAAGGGCCAGAATTCATCCTTATAGAAACAGCTACCTGTTCTTGGTAGGGGTTTGTCTTTCCTGCTCTCAGAGTGTTAGCTAACACCACTATTTGGAGGCTTGCAGAGTACTTGATCCACAGGTAGTAAATCTCACAACACACATCATCTGACCGTTGAAAGGAAGTTTGATACTAGTTTCATTTTTTATGGAATCCACTGATTGTGTCACATAGCACACCAACCAGAAGCCGCTGGCCTCATAAACTACTGGAATGGCTTTTTGAATGTGTACCTGAAGTGTCAGCTTACAGGCAATCGTCTTCAAGGAAGGCATGTCACCCTCTGGGATGCAGTATACATGTTAAATTAGAGACTTCTTGCTATGGCCTGAATGGTTGTCCCCTCTGAAACTCATGTCGAAACTTTATCTGCAATGTATCAATATTAAGAAGTGGGGACTGGGGCCAGAGGTGGAGAGGAAAAGAAAAAAGGAAAATAAAAAGAAGTGGAGACTTTCAGAGGTAATTGGGTGATAAAGGCCTACTTAGAACGTGGGATTAGAGAAGCCGAAAGATTGTTTTTTAGGAAGCTTTGTTATATGGTCTGTGGCCACCCCTTCAGTAAGATTTACATTATTATTAGAAAATTTGGAATTTGATATACTTATATTTGTTTGTTTATTAATGTCACAGTGTAGTCGAGGTTGGCCCAGTGACATTCAGATTTCACATGTATGCCTGTATATGGGAAGAGTGGAATAATGGCAAGATAGCATGTATGATTTACTTTGTGCAGGTGCATTAAAATTGCTTCACATATATTATCTCATTTCGTTCCCGCAACTACTGTCAGAATTAAGTACTCTTATGACCACCATTTTACAAATAAGAAATGGAGATAGTTTTTCTAATGTGCCCAGCCTCACACAGCTAGTAAACAGTGCAGCAAGTGTTCAAATTTAGCCTGACTCTGCAGCCTGTATTACCTATACATTACTTTCAAGAAGATAGACAAACCCAGCAGTAATACATTCTTAATGTAGAGAAGTTCTGAATTATCATGTGCTCATGATAAGATCTGCTTTACTAATCTGCTCTATTACAGGGATGCGCATCAGAAATTAAATGAAGCGGGGAGGATTATGATATTCTTTATGTGAATTAGTTTTGTCTTTCTCTTCTCTAAATATAAATCTCAGCACTCCCTGTGAATTCACGAGCTTTGGAGGGAGACAAGGCCTGAGTGTGAATTTTGGCTATGTTACTTAGTAGCCATGTGAACTATAGCGGGGTACTATTTCCTTGTTTATAAAACCAGTGATAATAGTATTTATTTTACAGTTGTATTCACGTTAAGATAATGTATATGAAAAGGCCTAGTGTATCTACAGTAAGGGCTCCATATATTTCACTTTTCTTTCCTTCTTTACCAGGAAATTGGCTAATATCATTTTCCTAAGATAATATAAATATGCAGATTTATTTTAAAATTTATATTTCCTTAAATAATATAATATTTTTATTCTGAATATTAATAGGTTGGATCTCTTTTGATAAATAATTTTTCATATTGAAGTGATGAGGAAAGCACTGTATAACAGAAAATAGTGTGTTCAAGAATTGAGAGTATATTAACATAGAATTTTTCCTACGTGATTTCCATAGAAATATGAATAGCTTAGTTCTCTTTTAAGAATTAGTAATTTTATTTGTAGGTCTTTCCTACTCCTTAATGCAAGACTTGTTGCTTTTCTGTGTTCCCCAAAACCAAAAATATGTGACTTTTCAGTGGCCATGATGCCTGTTGAATATTATCTTTTAACACAAAAATACCCAGTATAAAGATCTTTATTAATATTTATTAGTTCATTCCATTCATTCCATGAAAGAGAATATAGCTTTTATATCACTGCTCCAAATAGGCATTTTTACATGAAAAATGTGATAATTTTAGTTAGAAGCCTAATTTTAGGGAGCTCACATGTACAAAAATGTTGTTTTCTTTTTTTTTTTTTAAAAAAGATATTGCAAACCACAGAAAAATAGCTACATAGACAGCAAACTGTTAGTAGATGCCAATAAAAGTACTTTCTTACTGACATTTTATAAAATAAGATATTTTTGCTTTAAAAATGAATAAATTTGATTGCAACAAATTAGGAATGCAAATTTATTTCTATGAACCATTTATATCAGTATTAAATCTTAGTCTCATGTATTTTAATAAATTGCTAAGAAGCCTAGCCAAAAAACAGGAAAGCAAATTTATTTTTATAAACCATCAAAATCAATATTAAATATTAGTATCGTTTATTTTAATAAATTGCTAGAAGTCTAGAAAAATCATAGAATAAAAACAAAAATTTATATAATATATTGTTTAGCAGATACTCATCAAAAGAACATTGTAAGATTGTCCAAACAAATATTTTAATGCAAATTTATGCTTTCTATTGATGAACTAAATAATATTTGATATCAACAGAGTCAGCCTATGACTGTAATTTATTAACAATTTTAAAATAAAAAAGAGCAAGGCCTGCTTATTATCAAAAAAAATTAATTAAGCTTGTCATTTGATTGCATAAATATGAAGACAAATGATCATTGCTCTTTGGCTGTGAAGGAGTAAGCCTCTGATGTAAGAAAATTCTCTCCTGGGCTCTCATGAATATCTCACCAGCAGAGCTCTGACAGCTTTTATTTTGGATTATCTTTTCACAGATGTTTATACAGCAAAAGACCTTGGAAAACAGAGAGAATATCTTCCTCTGGGATAGAGAGCCGGTTGGTTTGTTTGTTGTCTGCTGGAACAATAAAGATAATGTCTCTCTCCCAAGCAAATGTTGTGTTCAGGTGTGCTTTCAGGCTTATGGATAATTAGAATGTCTTAAACCAGGTGATATTTTCTTATAGAACCACCCACTGTGTGTTCAGGCACCACTGGCTCTGGTCATGTTCACCTATGGTAATTGGGGCTCACGGAACTAGTGCAGGAAAATGAAGATACTCAGTCTGTTGCTATTGCTGTGAGTAATAAACTTTCCTTTTCTCTGGCCAAGAAAGACTGTGTCTTCTGCACATCCATGAAACTATAGCAATCTAATGTAGCTTGCAAGCAGGATAAAATCCCAAATGCTTCACTATTTTCGACGGTACTACATAGTGCTTAAGACCTAGATACGGCCTGCTAGACAGCAAGGAAGCGCTTTTATACACCCGAAATAACTGGGAACAAATAACTGTGGTAAACAGTTACATGAGAGTGAGCTCATGACTGTGTAAGAAGTTACAAGAAACTAACTTTTCCTTGGTTTGGGATAGGTCAACACTCATGGAATCCTAGAATGTTTCCAGCTGCAACTCAAAGAAAAGCCAACTTGTAGTGGCTGAGAACACAGGCCTAAAATGAAAGCTTCCTATGCTGTGATCTAGTAGAGAAGATAACCTGGGCCAATCACGGTCTTTCTCTGGAGATTTTGAATGGGCACCAGAATCAGACAGCAGCAGCTGGAAGGATTAAGAAAGAGGCGCCATGAAAATCCAGTCAGAACCATGAAGACCTTAGGCAAGTCAAATTTTGAGGAGGAAGAATGTGAGTAAATAGGCAGAAAATAGATCTTCTCTATAATTTTATAAAGTCTAAAAGTTGGCGAGAGGAGAGAAGTGCAAATGGACAGAAAGCAAGAGAGAGGTGATGAAGCCATGTGCTTGAGAGAAACAGGAGGAGAGACAGGAGATGACCATCCTTGGAGCTGCTTGAACTGACGGATTTTCAGATTCAATTTATGCTCTTGTCTGTGTGTATTCCCACAGTGAAACTTGTTTCTCTGTGTATGGTCCCAGTGAGTTTCAGCAACAACAAAGCTCTACAGAGATCATGTCTTTTGCCAGTCGTGCTAAGGTACTACTCTTTGTTCCCAGCTTGATTCTAAACCCTAAACAGAAAAAAAATGGCCATGGCTATGAGAGATCATACATATATACTGTTAAAAGAAAAACTGCACCCCAGTTAAATTTAAAAGAGTTTAATTGAGCAATGACTGATTCACAAATAAGGCAGCCACCAGAATCACGGCAGACTCAGAGAGACTCCAGGGATACCTTGTGGTCAGAACAAATTTATAGACAAAAAAAAAAAAAAAACGGGGAGTGACATACAGAAATTGGCAGTGAGGTATAGAAATAGCTGGATTGGTTTCAGGTTGGTGTTTGCCTTATTTGAACATCGTCTGAACACTTGGCAGTCTCTGAGTGGTTGAAGCATGGCCAGTGGGATTGGCCAAGATTCAGCTATTGTTACAGGCGCATACTCCTAGGTTAGGTTTTCAAACTTGGCTACCTATTAAGCAAGCTTACAGTTTGTCCACAAGGACTCAAATGTAGAAGTACGGAGTCCTCAGGCCATACTTACTTTTCTTTAACAATACTAAATATAATATACATGACTTACAACTGGTAATTCTCAAATACAAATTATGATGTATTTTTGCTTTTTTTCCAGCAGATCATCTCAACCATTTAAAATAAGTGATTTAAAAGGACCTCCTATATATCCAAAATTCCACAAAACTTTTCCTGCAAATACACAAAGGTTTCCAGAAGTTGTCTTTTTGTTCTCATGATGCAAAACAAAAATGACATTTAATATCTATGATTAAAAGGTATTTTAAGAGCTTAATTGATTCATTCATTCGTTTATATATTCATTCATTCATTCACTCATTTAACAAACACTTTTTATGATGCATTTTGTACTAGGACATAGGAGAAAGAAAAGAGGAATATATAAATAAGAATAAGATACAGGCTTTGCTTTCTGAAAGTTCCAAGTCTTTCTTTGGGGTTAACAAGAACAAAACATCACAGCACAATATGTTTGTGGAAGCAGAGATGAGTCAGACCTACAGCAGGCTTATTATGGTGAACAATCTTAGGGGACACTATTCACTCAGAACCCAAGACATTCTACGTATTCCTTTTACGCAGTATATTCTATGAGAACAGTACTACTAGGAATTGAGCAATGTTGTGATCCTGACTTAAAGCCAGGAAAAGTCATCACATAGAAGGAAGTACTAGAGCCAGATGTTGGAGTGGGTATTGTAGCAGGCAAAGACTAGGGAAGGAAAGCAATTGAGGCATTAGAAATGACTATGTTCTGGATTGACTCAGCACTCATTCTTACTTCCACGTGCACTCGGCAACTATAGGGGGCAGAGAGGTCAAAAACTATGTTTCCTACACTTTGGTAGCCAAAGTCTGGATGCAAAGTGGGCTATGCTAATTAGATGCATTCCTGTGAATCTTGGAATGCGGCTGTGTGGTAGGAGTCTTTTATTCCATGCTTTTTAACTAGCAAATGATGCGACAGAGATTTTAGAGTTTAAAGAGATGTTAGGATTTAAAGTAGTAACTAGACTTAATATTCCAGTGTCTATTGTAGCTAAAGGCAGTCATAGTAATTGCAGGAGCCAGAGTCAGCATACCTGAGTCTAGCTGTCAGCATCAAGTATGCCTTTGAACTCACTGGTCCAGTAGCACTCCTATGACTCCCTCTGCACTCGCCCTTTTAATCATCTTATAAGCATTTCATTTCCTGTGATAGATCCCTTTCTGCTTGCAGTGCCTGTTTACTATGCTAAACTCTGGCTGATACAGCATGTTCAAAGGCAAGGAGATAAAAAAAACATCTTGTAGTCAGGGAGGGAGTAGCTTCTAAGTATGTTAGAGCCAAAGACGGACGGGGGTAGAAAATACGGATGGAAGAAGAATAAGGTTTGCAAAGATTGTAAAGAGTTTTTCAGTTCCGTTTCTTCCAAACACTTGGCATCTGGCAGATTTTCATTAAATGTTTGTTGTATGGAATTGTATTTAAAAGCTTTAGCGTTTAGCCTTTTTCCTATCGAGTCGGTGGGGTGAAGAAGCATTGAACATATTTACTTAAAGAAGTAACATGATGAGATGTGTGCTTGTTATTTATGTCTCTGTGGGTTACCCACAGAAAATGAAAAGGAGGTAGAAATGGCTAAAGACAGAGAAACTATCACAGATTGTTCTGTAGCTTACCATGCTACCGAAAAAGCAGTTTACAAGTTTGGTCACATTTTATGCAAAGTTTATTACGTGATTTTACAAAGACTAACTAAAAACATGAATATCACACTTGGTAATATTAAGAATTTGATAACATTTTAAAATATTCATCAAATTTACATATTTTTAAAGCTATGTAGCAGAGGAAAATGATAAACTGTGTTGGCATTATTGCCACACAGTAGCACCAATTTGACTGGCAAACAGACATGTCTTCTTTAGTCAGTACTGTGTGAATTTGTTTATGTGTTTCCGTCTTTGGGTGATTTTGAGATATTGGGCTGTATTTTACCACATAGCGTAATTATAATTCAGGATTTTCAAATATCCTTTAATAGTGTCAGCTGGAGGTCATTTGTAGTGGTGGCATTACTGCAGTAACTGAAATATGTACCTTAAACTTTGAAATGGAGGTTAGATGTGAGGAAATGAGGAGCAGAGGGCTAGGGGAAGGAAAGGACAGCAGGGACATGAGGGGCTAGGGGAGGGATAGCATTAGGAGAAATACCTAATGTAGATGACGGTGTGATGGAAGCAGCAAACCACCATGGCACGTGTTTATCTGTGTAACAAATCTGCACGTTCTGCACATGTACCCCAGAACTTAAAATATATATATAATTTGTCGGAAAAGTCTAGCATCTCTATCATCTCAGTTTTTGCATTTATTGATTGTATTTTATTAAACTCAGTTTGAGATTTAAAAAAAGAAGAAGAGCAAACTTTAAACTATTAGACCTAGACTGAGAAAATAAAAAGAAACTTTTAAGCAAAGATATGTTAAAATTGGTGGAAAGCTATAACATTCTCCAACTTATATTTATCTTTATAGAAAAATCAGTGAATTATGTGTTTTAATATAAAAGTTTTTTGAAACTCAATCCTTGAATAAAGTGACTGCCTGCATATAACTCTGTTATATAATTTACTATATTATAAATATTTTCTTTATTTCTTTTTTCTTTCTCTTTCTTTCCCTTTCTTTCCTTCCTTTCTTCCTTTCTTCCTTCCTTCCTTTCTTCCTTTCCTTCTTTCCTTGTTTCCTTCTTTCTTTCTTACTTTCTTTCTTTCTCTCTCTTTCTTTCTTTCTTTCTTTCTTGTCTTTCTCCTTCCTTCCTTCCTCCCTTCCTTCCTTCCTCCCTTCCTTCCTCCCTCCCTCCCTTCCTCCCTCCCTCCGCTTTCTTCTTTCTTCCTTTCTTTCTTTATTTAGAGGGAGTTTCACTCTTGTTTCCCAGGCTGGAGTGCAATGGCACGATCTCAGCTCAGTGCAACTTCTGCCTCCCGGGTTCAAGTGATTCTGCTGCCTCAGCCTCCCGAATAGCTGGGATTACAGGCACGTGCCAACACGCTTGGCTAACTTTGTATTTTTAGTAGAGATGGGGTTTCTCTATGTTGGAGAGGCTGGTCAGGCTGGTCTCAAAACCCCCGACCTCAGGTGATCCGCCCGCCTCGGCCTCCCAAAGTGCCAGGATTACAGGCGTGAGTCATCACACCTGGCCTGTAAATATTTTCTTATATGTCTCTGTGACAGGAAAACACCGTGTTCTTTACTAACCCATTTGATTTCCTCTGGCAATATAGAGAGATTCTATTTCCACCCTCCTTTTTAGTTAGGTTGGGGCCATGTGATGTATACAGCTACTACGCTTGTACCTGCAAGTAAAACATCACATACAGGGTTCTACATTTTATCTTTCTTTCTCCCTTCTCCCCCTCCTTTTTTTTTTTTTCTTTTTTTTCTTAAAGACCACATGTTGAAGCTGGAGACGCTAGGCACAAAGAGCCTGAATTTCTGAGTCACTGCATGGAGGCAACCGTCCCTTCAACAAATTTCACCACCTACCACATATACAGTAATCCATATTAAATTGTGATATAAATTGGATATTGACTTCAATACTGTTCAGTTGCTGAGATTTTGACTGTTACAGAATTCAACCCACTTTGATATTTAAAGTCTACCACTCTGTCTCGTTAGATTCTGTGTGCTCCCTGAGGTCAGAGGTACTGCTGTATTTACGTCTATCACATTTTATTTGTTAAATCTGGGACAATGCTTAGCATAAAGTAAGTACTTAATGTATGAAGAACAAATGAATGAGTATTCTAGGCAAGAACCTTTAACTAAAGCAATGGCAGAGGGCAGTATAAGAGTAACTAAAGTAACTAAAGATATCTTCAATTTAAAAATGAATTTAAAAGAGAATATTTACTTTTTGCAATATTTAAAATTATAAAATTCTTTTAAAATATGATATTTACAATAGTATTCTTTAGAAAACAAACTATATATTTTTAAATATAAGACTTTCAAATACATGGCAAATATTGTGTCAATTTTCACACAACTTTTTAACTTTTTTCTGAATAAATCTGGAATTGTTATGAAATAAAAAGTAATGTGTATTAAAATTTATTTTTATGTGTAACTTC
Organism: Sapajus apella; assembly: GCF_009761245.1. Classification (NCBI taxonomy): domain Eukaryota; kingdom Metazoa; phylum Chordata; class Mammalia; order Primates; family Cebidae; genus Sapajus; species Sapajus apella. The sequence goes on along the minus strand of NW_022437007.1, from coordinate 8,074,476 downwards.
TGGAATCAGGTGAATTAATTTTAAATCATAATACCATATGTTGCAACCTAATTAATTTGCTTTGTAGCTCTATTGTCTTAAATTCTTTTTCTTATATCAATAGAAAATAAACATAAAGCTTTCTGTAAACTTCCTTCTTATGAGAATCTAGCTAATGCCCGATGATCTGAGGTGGAACAGTTTTATCCTAAAACCATCTCCCTCCCCACCCTGCCCCAGGTCCATGGAGAAATTGTCTTCCACTAAATCAGTCCCTGGGGCCAGCAAGGTTGGGTACTGCTGGTGTGGTACATTTGTTATAATTAATGAATTATTTTTGATCCATTATTACTAACTAAAGCCACAGTGTACGCTAGAGTTCACTCTTTGTGTTGTATAATGTGTTGTGCCATAACTGTATAATGACATGTTTCCGTCATTACAGAATTGTGCAGAAAAGTTTCACTGCTCTACCTATTTATCCTCTCCTGGCTCTTTTCCCCTGAAGCTCTGGTGACCACTGTTTTCATAGTTTTGCATTTTCTATCATGTTCTGTGTTGGACTTATACATTATGTAGCCTTTTTAGATGGGTTTCTTTCATTTAGCAATACGCATTTCATGTTCTTTCAGGCTTTTGCAAGGTTTGATAGTTCATTTCTTTTTATTGTTGAATAATATTCCATTGAATGGGTGTATCTCTATTTATCCATTCATCTATTGAAGGACATTTTGGTTGCTTCCATATTTTAGCATGTTTCTTTAGTTTTATGAACAAAGCTGCTATAAATAGTCATTGCATTTATAGCAATGATTTTGTATAGACATAGTTATCAATTCATTTGGGAAAACACCAAAGAGTGCAATTGTTGGATCATACATATGAGTATGTTTTCGAAGAAACTGCCAAACTATCTTCAAAAGTGGCTCTACCATTTTGCATTTCCGATAGCAATGAATGAGAGGTCCTATTGCTCCACATCAGCACTTGGTGTTGTCAGCGCTTTCAGTTGTAGCCATTCTGTTACTGGGGTGTGTTGTGCTCCTTCTCAAATATTTATCTCACGGCACTTTATTCTGTCTGTTTTTAGGCAAAAGTCCTTCTTACTTATGAAAAGTGGAAGGAAATAGTAGAGAATTGTGGTTTACATTGGAGAAGCCAAGACTAATGTGTTTGAGTCTTAGATCACCCTTGAATCTTAGACTTGACTTTGATTTATGCACCAAGAGGAGATTTCAGATGAAGATATGCCTCTAAGAATCAGAATTCCATGCAATTTGCTTCATCTTCCCTCCCTGCAGCATTTTCTGGCTGACATCCCAAAGCAGGTCAAAATGCTGTGATGAGTGAATGAAATGACATTGTGCCCCTGAAGAAATGAGAGATGGTCCCAACCCTTGCAATGGCCCCCGTCTTTGTCTTCAAAGTAGTTATAACCCTCCTTATGAATTTAAGCTTGTTATAAAATGAACAGGTGGACAATTGACATGAGCAGCTGATATAAAATGCCTTTAGAACCACTGAATATTTTACCCTTCTCCCTAGAGTTATGAAATCTGACAGACAGATAACATAATAGTCATAGAATGGCTGAATTATAAGGACAGATGTATAAGGCTAATGGCACTGATATAGTTGCTTATTGCAAAGTGCCAAAGATCTGTTAACATTCTGAAATGACTATCAGGTGTTGAGTGATATTTTTAAAGGTGCTGAGACTGTATAAGCCAAATTCCTCATCAGAGAAGCACATTGTGCCTTTGTTCACACTTTTGTTTCAGCAGTACGCTTCAGGATGACAGCTCTAAGTCTGACCGTTGCATGTAAATAGTATCCCAAGGATAAAAGCTAAAAATTTATATAATTCAAAAAAATTTCAAACTCCCCACTAATGATACTGGGAAGAAAGAATGAGAGTTTGATAGTTGAAGAGATTTTACTTTATAACTGGTTCACGTTATAGAAAAATGTATTTCTTAAATGGGAAGCTAGGGTAAACCTGGCTGATAGACAGAGTGATAATATTACGGTAGTATTAAAAGGCAACGTATTTGCCAAAAATACTTAATTGGAGCATTATGGTGACTGGACAAGCTTGAAGTTTGTCCAAAGGTGGGATAGATTCAATTTCATATGTTTTGATATTACAGGTATAGAAATTGTTATCACTCCCCACTGTTATTCTGGGTTACATATAACATGCGTTGTACAGACCTAAATGTCTTACTGCATGCTCACTTGCTTCAGAATATGTGCTAGCAGTAAGAAAAATGAGACAGCATTTTAATAAAGAAATTTCTGAAGAGCAAGGTGTATATAAGTTTCAGCTTTATTTCAAAATAATATCTAGTTATTTAAACTATTATTTCAACTATTGTGTGAAGACTAGAAGCATAAAAGATACTTTAGCATCGAATCATTAATAATGTAATATGGATAATTCTATACCTTCATTTCCTTTCATTGATTGACTTCGTAGTAAGACCAAAACAATTTAGCAACTGTGGTAAACTGTATTACCCTTAAAGATATTCCATCTTCTTTTGCTACTGGGATAAATGTACTTTCTCATCCTATCAATGTTGGGCTTTACTGTAGGGCTTGCTTTGGCCAATAGAATGTAGGTGGAACTTGCCCATTGACAATTCTGAACTTTAAAAGATACCAGGTCCTATCATCTTGTGGAGCACGTCTGAATCCAGTCAAATTCATGGCTGGAGCACAGTTGCAGCTCACAGCTAGAGCCAGTAACGATCAACATGAAAAAGACATAAGTATTTGTAATAAGGGCCACTGAGACTTTGAGATTGTTTCTTTTTTGTTCTGTTATGGAGACTAATTTACAACTAGAAATATCAATACCTAGAAATGAAGTGTTTCTTACAATGACAACAAAAAAAATGCAGTGTTTCAGTACTAGACTGGGGCTGGTTTGTGTGGTAAGAGAGTTTATAGGAATCTGGAAAAATGACAACCTATGGTAGATAATCAGGAAATATTTGGTTAAGCTTTTAAATGCTTTTGAATACATGAGAGACCAGGCATGCATTTAATGTGTTTGGTGTTTGGGTCTGTTGCCATTTGCTCTATTTCTAAAGCTAATACACAAAGGACAAGCTCAGATATGAACCATACTGTTTGTAAGGAGAACGGAGGGTTATATAAAGAGTCTAAGCAATCTTAGAGGACTGGAGAATGAAGCAGTCTCTCATTTCTGTTAGGAAAAGATAAAATTGAGAAATCCCTTGAGCAATAAATATTTATTAATTTTCAAGACACAATGTCAGAGCAAAAACAAATCAAGGTGCATGACAATAACACATTTCTTTAAAACTTCAGATTGTGACCTCCAATAATTCCTTTTGGTTGGAAAGAATGGCTGAGGAAAAGTGACAAAGGACTTGGTCCCTGGGAGCACTGAGAGGCAAGAAGTATTTGTAATTAAGTCTAGTGACAGATACCTGGCTCAAAAAGAATTTTGGTATGACTTCATCCCTAGAATAAAGAACATAAGTCAGTAAAGTTTCTGAATGAGTTGGATTACTTAATGCTACTGCTGGCCTGAATTTTTTTTAGAGAAGAGTGTCACTATATTAAACACAAACTGACAGTTGTATGCCAATTTCATGGCCAGGAGGCAGGCTGAGAAAGCAACCCAGCCACCCCAAATGTCAGAAACCCCAACGGCCTCTTAAAATCTGACCAAAGAACTAAATAGGAGAAAGGGCTTCCCAGAAGTGGTTTCAATAGCCATGGTGAAAATAGACTGAGGAACCATTCTCAGGAAGACAAACACAAAAACAGGTGCTACCTTCAGTACAGAGGATCTCTGCAACATTTGCCCAGCAAAGTTTCAGAATTTCATGAGCCAGTGACAGCTCGGCATCTCCCAATCGTCCTATTTTCAGATGGAGTCTTTATTGTGGTTAACCTGCTTTGTCTTACCATTGTATTCAGGGCATACGTGAGGGTAGGTAACTTGTCTTTATATTTCACTGGTCTCAAAATCAAACAGACTCACACTTAGAATTGATGCAGAGACTGTCATGAGTTCCTGTACTTACATCCTGGTGCCATAACTAGATAAGACTTTTAATGTCTTCTGTATTAGTCCATTCTCGCACTGCTATAAAGAAATACCTGTGGCTGGGTAATTTATAAGGAAAATAAGTTTAATTGGCTCACAGGCTATATAGGAGGCATGATGCTGGCATCTCCTTGGCTTTTGGGGAGGACTCAGGAAAACTTACAATTATGGCAGAAGGCAAAGAGGAAGCAGGCACTTCAAGGCCAGAGCAGTAGCAAGAGAGGAAGGGAAGGTACTACACGCTTTTTGTTGTTGTTGTTGTTGTTTTTGAGATGGAGTCTCTCTCTGACACCTGGCTGGAGTGCAGTGGAGCAGTCTCAGGCTCACTGCAACCTCCCTCCAGGTTCAAACGATTCTTGCGCCTCAGCCTCACTAGTAGCTGGGATTACAAGTGCGCACCACCACACCTGTCTAATTTTTTTGCATTTTTTAGTAGAGACGGGGTTTCACCATGTTTGCCAGGATGGTCTTGATCTCTTGACCTCGTGATCCTCCCACCTTGGCCTCCCAAAGTGCTGGGATTACAGGCATGAGCCACCGCGCCTGGCCGGTACTATACACTTTTAAACAGTCAGATCTCAACAGAACTCTATCATGAGAACAGCACTAGGAGAATGGTGCTAAACCGCTCATGAGAACTCCACCACATGATCCATTCACCTCCCAACAGGCCCCACCTCCAACACTGGGGATTACACTTCAACGTGAGATTTGGGCACAGACATAGACCCAAACCACATCACCTTCCTTTTAAGCAGAAGTAGTAAGTCAATGATGTGTATGAAAGGAAACACGACAAAGTGACCAAATGGGCAGATGGAGGTCGATTGCATTATTGTTCAACAAGTATCCATTCTCTACTCCCTTTTCCCCTGCTTGGGAAAATCATATTTCCCCATCTCACTGCTGTTGGGCTTCACCACTCACCTGTTTTTTTGCCAATGGAGGAGGGATGGAATGGTGCTAAACCATTCATGAGAACTTCACCACATGATCCATTCACCTTGATTCTGACCAGCTCTCTGTGTTGTTGCCTCCCACTGCCTGAGCATCACATTCCAGGTAGGGGTGCTGCACACTTGGGCCCTGGGATGATAGGAGATACAGGAAGCATGTGTGAACCTTACCCTTAGCCTTGGAGAGGATCCACCAGCATACAATGTAACAGAAAAATAAATACATGTTGTTAGAAGCTCCTGGGATTTTGAGAATATTTATTCCTCAGGTAACCATAGTGAAATCTGACTAATACGGTAATTTTAAAAATAGTAGTTTTCTAGAAATATAGCCAGAACAGAAGCTTCTTGCCTAATATCCAGGCCAGGATTTTAACCAAATATCATATTAAATAGTCCTAAAAATCATAAAATATATTTGTAAGATGAAGTGTCAGAATTTATCAACAAAACAGACAAGGAGGTAATCTTTTTTTTTCTTTTTTTTGAGATGGAGTCTCCCTCTTGTCACCCAGGCTAAAGTGCAGTGGTACAATCTCAGCTCACTGCAATCTCTACCTCCTGGGATCAAGTGATTCTCCTGCCTCAGCCTCCTGAGTAGCCGGGAATACAAGCATCTGCCATCATGCCCGGCTAATTTTTGTAGTTTTAGTAGAGATGGGTTTTTGCCATGTTGGCCAGGCTGGTCTCAAACTCCTGACCTCAGGTGATCAGCCTGCCTGGGCCTCCCAAAGTGTTGGGTTTACAGGAGCGAGCCACCACGCCCGGCCTAAGAGATAATCTTAACAAATAAAATCTTTCTAGCTTTTCTTTATACATATTGAAGGGTATATTGTACTATTGCTAAGCAATCTTCACTCTTCCCTCCAATGGCTTGCTAAGGGTAAAAAAAAGATGTTTCAAAGAAAGAGGTGTTTGATAATGACAATAGCCTTTCATCTTTTATAATGGAGGATTTTTACAATCAATGGGATCATTTTTATGGAATAAGGAATTGAAACAATATTTTCCCTTATTTTATCTACTTGCCTTTTATTTTTGAGTCACACTATATTGAAAAGGGAAAACAAATATAAAAACCAAAGTAAATGCTTCTTTAACTATTACTAAAATCTATAAAATATAAATTGAATAAAAGCAACCTGTAGTTTCTTTTTAAACATTGTATTTCATTTATATCCTAAGAATTGGACTCTGAGGTGGATTCTCTGAAGCAATGGTGACTGAATAAATATATTCACAGGTAGTCAAATACATTATTTAACAATTTTCTTTCTTTATGATAGAAACAATAAAAGGTATTTTGTTAAATTGAGAAAGAAGGAAAGGAACATTGTGATTTGGGAGTAGAGGATGCTTTGATACTTATGAGAACCTCACTTAGTCTAAGACACTATTCAGGTATGTTGTTGCTGATTTTATAAAACTAGTCCAAGTGGTGGAGGTGAAGAGCCAGATGTCTCAAAGCCTAGAATATACATTTCACTTGACACTGGGCTGATATTAAAAATAGCACAGTGATGAGCCCGAAGCTTTTTGGATTCATGGTCTGCCCTACTTTGTAATTGTAGGTTTTATACCAACTCCCTGAGTACTTTTGAGTAGTTTCTCTTATTTGTCCATGGAATCAATAGTGAAGTTCTCCCTAAGAATTTGGCAACAAGGTAAATGAAGTTGCCATCTATGTGTTCAACAGAAGAGAAAGTCTGAAAAGGTGTGTAGTCAGTAGTAGAAGTTAAAGACTTAACCCCAGGTCAAAGTATCGGTTAGAATACATTAACATAACTGAAGAAAGGATGGGTAAAGTCAATGGAAGATTGCTCATTCAAGGTAGTCTGGACAAATTCTCAGAAAGAAGTGTTGACTGTGCGTGTCTACATATTGTCTAAGGCCCCCAGGTTCCCACTGGAGTGTGGTGTTTTTCAGGAGATTTATAATGAGGCTTCATCTGCTCCAAGAGATTCATTCTCTTTGACTAGAAAAGCTGTGAGAGAAATATAATTCTAAAAAGAGGTACTTGGTTATTAATTTATAATTAATGTATCAGCTGCTAAGTAGCCTGAGCAATTGAGTGCTCAAAATTACTGTATTAGTCATTTCCTTTTTTCTTAAATTTTTTTTTTTTTTGGCAACAGAGTGTCACTCTGGCACAAAAGCTGGAGTGCGGTGGTGTGAACTCGGCTCACTGCAACCTCTGCCTCCCAGGTTCAAGTGATTCTCCTGCCTCAGCCTCCTGAGTAGCTGGAACTACAGGCATGCACCACCACACCGGACTAATTTTCATATTTTTAGTAGAGATGGGGTTTCGCATTGGCCAGGCTGGTCTTGAACTCCTGACCTTGGGATTCACCCGCCTTGGCCTCCTAAAGTGCTGATATTACAGACATGAGCCACCACGCCCGGCCATATTAGTCATTTTCAAAGGAGGCACAGCAATAATCGCCATCTATCGACCACTGCACAGACTACTAGGTTGCTCATGAAGCTGGAAGTACAAACTCCATGAAACGGTAGATTATACTACATTCTTTCCAATGATATATCCTTGAGAATCTGAGTTTGAAAGTCAAGTACCTTGTAAAACAACATGGAACAGGAAATTAGAAGCTGATTTTGTTTACTAAATAATAATTTATAAATATTAATTTTTAAATTTATTTATTTTTCATATGGTTACTAAGTTATAGGATAATACTTATTCGATTGGCCCTAACTACTTAACACAAGGAACTGTTAGGTATTTCTTTTGTTCTGTAGGCAACATTAAGAAAACAACTGGGGATACTAAGGGAACCATGAACTGAGAAGATGTGAGACTCCCTGGTGTTGCTAAGTGGGGATGAGTGGTGATGGTCGGTTTGAATATAGACTACACTTGACTCATCTCAGTGGCAGCAAGAATTCCTATATGGAGAGGGGATCATTCTACTCTTTTGAATGCCAGAAAATAATGGATTCACATGATTAACTTCTTCTTGTTCCACTTCCTTATCACCAGATATCTTTGAGGTTCAGTGTCAACTTCCTTGAGAGCAAGGTTGCTCTAGACTGAAAACTCAGCTACTTAGTTTCCTTAGCAGCTGTACCATTACTTATAAATTAATAAACAAGAAACTTTGTTAGAGTTGTATTTCACTTGCAGTACAGCTTTTCTAAACAAAGAGAATGAATCTCGTGGAGGATATAATGCCCCATTATAAGTCCTCATTATAAATTAAGGTAGTGGCATCGTATCATATATGAGTCTCAAGTCACTCCTGAGAGACCATGATATTTCTGAATTTGGAAGGTCAAGAATCAGATTCTGGTCTAAAGCATTTTACTATAATAATAATAATGCTACTCTGTGATGCTCTTTGGAAAACAAGATGATCTGATCTGTTCCAGGCACTGCCCTCTTTTTTATTTTTCTCAATTTTAGTCAAATTTGGAGTAAGACTACCTGGGTTCAAATCCTAATTCCATCATCATCTACTTTTGTGACCTTGAGCAAATTACTCAACTTCTCTGTATTTCAGTTTTCTCATCATTAAATGATGATGTGCTAGTTCTTCACATGCTGCTAGAAGGACATACCTGAGACTGGGTAATTTATAAAGCAAAATAGATTTAATGGACTCAGTGTTTCATATGGCTGGGGAGGCCTCGCAATCACAGCAGAAGGTGACTGAGCAAAGGCATGTCTTACATGGCAGCAGGCAAGAGAGCATGTCACGGGTGCAGGAAAACTGCCCTTTATAAAACCATCGAATCTCATGAGACTAATTCACTATCATGAGAACACCATGGAACAACCTGCCCCCATGATTCAATTACTTCCCACCAGGTCCCCCCCACAACACGTGGGGATTATGGGAGCCACAATTCAAGATGAGATTTATGTGAGGACACAGCCAAACCATATCAGTTGATAATAACAATAAATACTTTAGAGGTAGTTGTGATAATTAAATGAAGTAATATATCTTAAAATCTTAGAACATGCCTAGCACATTTGAGGTCTTAGAACATACTAGAACACCATAAATTTTAAATAAATGTCACTTCTTATTGTCATTCTTATCCCTCTTAACAATATTATTTCTATTTTTGGTCATGTTCATCTATTTCTTTTATTTTTCAATCTTCTACATTTTCATTGAATTTATCTATGAATGCACTTAACATTAGCATGTAAGTTGGGTGTTTCATGAAATATCTGACTGCAGTCCAAGCCTGTGCGTGTGGAAGAATCAGCAATACCAAATATTTCCATTGCTCTTCTATATTTGCATCATGCCCTACATATGAGAGCTTTGTGACTACTTCTGGCCAACTAAATGTTAGTGTAAGTGAAAGTGAAAGAGTGAGATTGAAAAACCCATATGTGATTTTTCAGTTTTCTGGTTCCCCTGCCTCAACACACAGGGAGAACTTGTGTTCCAGGAGGTGTAGCTATGAGATAGCGGTGCATCTATCAACTCAGGTCCTTTTATAATTGATGAAGTGGAGTCACCTGTCAACTTAAGTTGGCTATGTACTGCGATCAAGAAATAAAAAGTTTGTGTGTTAAGTTACTGTGATTTCCCAGTTTTTTTGTTACCATGCTATATATTAACCTACGCTAACACTGAATGTAAATGACCTCCAGGTACCTATCTTGTGATGGTGAGTTAATATTGAGGGAATAAAATTACATTTATAAATGCTTGTTCAGAAAACTTAAAGCATACCATACCCCGGTTCTAACTTCGGATCTCTACCATAGTTGAAGACAGACCTCATCTGGGACTCTGGTTACCTGTAAGTTCTCCTAGTCTGGGTATCCAAGATGGCTCATTTGCAGGGCAGTGGCTGATGGTTTTCACTTGGGAGCATAATTAGGGATTTTGGCCAGGACACAAACCCAGCAGCCTCTCACTGAGTAGCTAGAGGGAGCTGCCAAGAACGAGCATTTCCAGAGAGCCAGGGATGAAGCTGGAGGTCATTTTATGACCTAGCCTTAGAAGTCCCACAATATTACTTCCAATGCATTCTATTATTCACATATATCACTAAAGACAGTCCAGATTAAATTGAAATTCACTTCTCAGAGGAAAAAATGGAAAAGAATTTGCATTTACAGTCATCTGTTTATCACACCCTCCCCCTTTAAGGGATATTTCTCCTCACACACACTCACATGTTAAAATTCTTCCAAGAAGCAGGCTGGATACAGTGGCTCATGCCTGTAATCCCCGCACTTTGGGAGGCCAAGGCAGGCAGATCACTTGAGGTCAGGAGTTTGAGATCAGCCTGGCCAACAAAGTGAAACCCCATTTCTACAAAATATACAAAAATTAGCTGGGCATGGTGGCATGTAATCCCAGCTACTCGGGTAGTTGAGGCGGGGGAATCATTTGAATCCAGGAGGCAGAAGTTGCAGTGAGCTGAAATCGCACCACTGCACTCCAGCTGGGGCGACAGAGTGAGACTCCATCTCAAAAAAGAAAAAAAAATATTGCAAGAAACAGCTATGCCTTATTGTAATTTGATATCCATACTAGTTCCTATTTCTGAGATTTAGCACCTTGTATATACTCAGTAATAACTACTAGATAAATTTACAAGTGATATATGTATATCTCTAAATTTTTCCCAGCATCTTCCACAGTTACCAGATTTTAGATGCTCAATCAATCTCTTTTCAATAAATAAAGGAGATATATTCTGCATTAAAAATCAAACTTCGAAGCTTACCTAATTAACATGTAAAATGTAAACATATATTTTCTTCATCTGGGTAAAAGTTTTACATTGAAACATAGTGAAGAAAACAGGTAGAAGCACCAGGGATAATTCTTCATTTGTATTTATTTATATAAATATAAGAATAAAAAATACGTTTTTTCCCAAATATATATATTGGCCTGGAGTTAGTTGTGTTTCTGACAAAGTATGGCAAGCACCAATATCTCAATACTGAGGAAGACTGCCCTGAAGAAAGGATGGTCTACAAATAATTTTTTTCTAATAAAACCAGAAATAAAGAAGTCACAAAAGAGGTCCCAATAATTCTTGAGAAAAATATTATGATTAATGTTATTGAGAATTGGGACTTCTTTTTCCAAGTTTATTTGGTTTGTCATTCTATTGGTTTCTTCTTCTGAGTTTGCACCTGCTTAAAACTCAGGGGGTGTGAAATAGAATTGCCAATACTATGTCTCCATATTAATGCAAATCAAAGAAGTCTGAGGCTTGTCATTTGTAACATGACTAAAAGAGAATTGAACTTGTGTCTCTCGACTTACCAATGAAATGCTCCCATTTATAAGCAGAAAGAATTTAAGCCTTGTAAAGTCTTGAGTCATTTTAGAAATTCCTTCCCTCTGTATTGATTGTATATTTAATTTGATACTGTGTTCTAAATGTGGTCTCATGCAAGGTCCTGAAGATATGAATATCCAAAGCACTTTTCTAGAATTCTATCCAGAAAGAAAATTTTTAGAAATGGGCAAATATAGTAAAACAGAAAATAAGTTTTAAATGTAAAATAGTGGAAAAAATAAAAATACCATTTATAAGACTAGAAGTTTAATGTGTCTTTTCAACACATACTTCAACATTTTTCATTGTTATTCATGAGTTTTATTATACAATTCCTTGGTTTGGGCCAGGCATGGTGGCTCATGCTTGTAATACCAGCACTTTGGGAGGCTGAGGTAGGCTAATCACCTGAGGTCAGGAGTTCGAGACACTGGACCAACATGTTGAAACCCATCTCTACCAAAAATACAAAATTAGCCTGGTATGGTGGTGGATGCTTGTAGTCCCAGCTTCTTGAAAGTCTGAGGCAGGAGAATCACTCGAACAGAGGCGAGGCTGCAATGAGCCAAGATAGTGCCACTGCACTCCAGCCTGGGCAACAGAGCAAGAATCTCTATCATATATAGATGAGTGAACTCCCATTTCCAATTGCTACAAATAATAAAATACCTAGGATTACAACTTATAAGTGATGTGAAAAACCTCTTCAAGGAGAATTACATATATATATATACATATATCAAAAACCTATAACAATAAATAACAGTCAGTAAAACACTGGAGAAAAATACTTGATTTTTCACAAAAGCCCAGGGAAAAATGTATAAAACTAATGCCTGTCAAGCCAAGGAATATATATATATATATACACATATATATACGAATATATATATGTATACACACACACACACATATATATATGTATACACACACACGCATATATATATGTATACACACATATATATATGTGTGTGTGTATATATATGTGTGTGT